>NW_020271750.1:319738-360852 GCF_003268045.1 Sipha flava
AAAAATTTAATCAATAAAAATTGTCTTTCGTAAAAACTGCTTGCGCCTCCCCAGCAATGTGTACACGCCCCCCAGTTTGGGAACCAGCGATTATTTAGATATAACACCCAATTTTTAAACTATTTTAAATATGCATCGATAACAAGTATCGACGTTGAACGTACTTTTTCATTATACAAACATATTTTAAATAACAGATGATACCATTTTCAAGAATACAATTTAAAGATGTACTCGTATATAATTATAAATTTTAACTCAGAAAAACGATATATTTTGTAAATATTATTTAAAAGTCCATAATATTATTTAAGTAAGTAATTAACGATTATATATTTGATATGATTTTACTATGTAATTTTAATATATTTCATTGCAATTTTAACATATTTATACTGCAATTTTGATACATCTTTATTGCAATTTTAAGATATTCTTAATGCAATTATATTCGGTCTTTAGTTATAATTCATAACTGCTATTTATTTGTTAGAAAAATAATGTAATCTACGATTCACTATTGTTGACAATTTAATATTATGTATTGAAATATAGTTTTATGTTCTATCGATTAATCTCATCATGGTGGTACCTTATTTTTATTTTATGATCGGGTTTGCGTTCGACACTACTAATAAAACGTATATAGGCGTTGTAAAAGTATACAATCGAACCATTCACATTAGTCGTAAAATATATACCTACTTATACATCAGATAATTTAAAATTAATTTAACTTATTATTTCAATAATCAATATACATATATGTGTATGTTTGTTGTATGAAATAACTTGATACTTTATCATTGTCCCTTATCATGACGTACGACATATAACCAATGAGCAGCAAGTATACACAGCTGCAAATGATTATAATAATACCAATATCACTATTCACACTATCGCCCTGATCTTACACGTAGTCTTTTCGGTTATCAAAGTATTACGGATGAGCAGGAACACCCCTTCAGGAAGTTATAACCTAGTAATTACATTAATGCATTTCAATTATAATTTAACTCACGATTGCAGAATTTAATATTTTTTATCTCTCTGTAAACATATGTTGGAACTGATATTACGTTTTCACGACTAAGCTGCGTGTTATTACAAAATATACGTATATGTTTGGCCACGATAACCGTAGAATTTTGAGTCTTATTTTTGTAAAATTTTTATATTAAGCTCGTGAGCGATGTTTTTGTGAACGAAAAATGTAAAGATATATACACGTTTACCTGAATATGACCTCTGTCAGTGAGATGGAGCGTTAGAGCATTAATGGAGGAGAGGGTAAAAAAAATATATAATCCATTTCCTACTCTTTAGAAAGAGAGTGTAGAAAAAAATATCCAACCCTTAGTGGTCACCGTGTTTTTCGGTGTTCCCTCAGGACTCGTCGGACCCAGTAACAGAGCTGGTCAGCCCGCGGGAACACCCCAAGAAGGGTCTAATTTTGTTCTGCACTGTCGTTGTTGTTGACATCTCGTTCGCTGTGTTACGTGTACCTGCAACAGAAAAAAAAAAAGTCCACTCAACAGAGAAAATAATGGGGTGAAAGTTTTTCCCTGCGGATGGCTGGAAAAAAAATCGGCAAATTTAACTTCATGTAATATTAACGATGCGTAAAAGAGACAAAAATATATATACCTATATACTTTTATATCCGGACGTCACCAATGCCATGTCAGGAACTCCGATGGGGATAAGTCAAACGTTAATGGCTTTCCCGAAGTTATTATCTATAAATTACGGGTTGATATGTGAATCTATAATATATATATATAATATACGTTTTTTCCGTACGAACTACGTGGACAGTCCGTAAAACGTGTACGGCGTTCTGTCCCGTACGGGTTAACGGCATTCATGTTTCGACTTTGAAGTCTAGTGTTGTTTTCGAGTGTGATGTTTACGGATTTCGAAAATCAAAAAATATCGAACGACGGCGGCGGTGTCGGATAGACGTTAATCGTCATACGAGAACGTCGTCGATCGGTTGTGTTCTTCTACCGCATCTTTATTCTAGAAAAAAAAAAAAATGTCTAATTTGTTCTACACGGACAACACAATATCGGAAAGTTTACACGCAAAATGTTTTACGGAAATAATAATATTATTATTATGATATTGTGTCACGCTGTTACGCGTACACACGTAATACATATAGACGTATACAACGCACGCGCGTGGTAGCCAAAAACACCATTAAGCTACAACGTACCCCCGTCGAGGTCGAATCGGAGTGTGTACAGATTATATTTTGTTCGGGCGTGCGTCTGAAAGGCTCGGGTCCGACAAGACGTGTACATGCGATTTTTTTTTTTTTTTACATTTTTATTTATTTTTTCGTAACCCTCCCGTCACCGTTTCACCGTCGTCGTCACGACGGTGTTTTTATTATGTACCTACCGACAACGAACAACGGTCGCACGTTATGGTTTTCCAAACACAACTCTTCAATTAGAGAGAATAGATTTGGCCACGGCGTGGAGAGGGCGAAAACATAAGGGTGGAGAGGAGGGAGGAAATGGTAACCTTAACAATATTATTACACCCTCCGGAGAAGTCGCGTGTTGGCCGCGTGCGTTATTGTCAGCACCGACGCCGTGGTAAAAAAAAAAAAAAGGAAAAAGAAAAAAAAATTATAAACAAAAAATAAAAACAGCCCGTACAGCTACCGTATATATGCGTATATATTATTATATTATATTATTGTACACGCGCTACGCTGTGCGATATTTTAACGAACCGGAGTCGTGAGTTTAAAACTGAAAAGTGTAAAAAATTATATTCGACACGCGCTTTCCGACTGTTTTATTGTGCACAGTTGTACACTTGGAATTCCGGAAAACCGTGAAGTCGCGTTTGATTGTGTTTAACGAGCCGCTCGCACGCCGAACGTTAAAAAGATAATCCTAAAACTTGGGAAAAATTACTGCGGTGTACGCGCGCGTATACGTCCGGCACTCGAATAGCGCACGCGGCCAACGTCAGTCGACCGAAATTTATGTTGCTTTCTTCTCTATACCCCCTCTCTATAAATCGGTTTATGATTTTTTTATCGTGATGCGTATGTAAGCAATGTATCTTAAAAAAGTATTTGGTTATTTAATGATATAAAACAGTTATTACCATAGGTGCAATTAGGTGGTGGCTAGAGAGTTTAGCCCCACCCAAATATTTATCTATCCTTCACGCAATGGGTACAGATGCAAATTGAAAAATAAGAGTCATTTACCAAAGTGTTAGAAAAAAAAATTAAAATATTATCCCCCAAAAAAATAAAACTCCAAGTTGCGCCTAAGGATATTACAGTATATAAACATATCAGCCCTATTTTCTGTCGAAACATATGCTTGATCGGATATCATACGGATTCGGAAATATGCGTGTGACTTTGAATGCGAGAAAAATCGTTTGTGAACGTTCAGTTGTAGTATTATAAAACGCATTATTGAAATCCTGTTTACTTCGATATTACTGATTGGTCTTTGAATACAATGCGATTCCGTAGACCTGCTGCGAGAATTTTTTAATTCAAATTTTATAAATGGCAAAAGTAAATCAAAGATTTTACTGCAAACGACCAACTCTAAAATAGCGTAAAAAAGCTCTTATTATAGTATCCTGACTAATAAACTTCTTGGGCTACAGTACTCGAGTTTAAGAGGTAGTCTGCGAATTCATCATGTGGTAATCTAAATATGCATTTACTACAATCATAATCAAACGAAATTTAATGCGAAATTTAAAACGCGCACACACGTCTTAAGACCTAATCGATTATCCATATGGAGTGTACGACTTTTAGAATTTTATACACATATTATACGGCTCAAATTCACGTGTTTCGTCCTCACGTGCCTCGTCAATCGTTGCGTATGACATATTATTTCGGCTTCGTTAACACACGGCGACTTTCCGTTATTTTGCGAATTGATAACAACTGTAAAAAAAAAAAAAAAAATAGTAATGACGTCTCGGCAAATACGCTCGTATAAATAGCCGAAACAAAGATCTGATAACCCGCCGCGAATAATTTACAGCTTAATGTACGGCGGCCATTATTGTAATTTATTTACAATTGGACCGAATCTTCGGCCGCCTCCACAGCTATTATTGTACGCGCAAACGGCCGTCGATTCCGTTTCAGAGATATATCTGTGTATACGTATACATTGTCGGTAAAACTCAGTTCTCGATCCCATACAGCACACGCGTACTTAAAACCTTCGAGATGCGTGCAACACAATCATCGTCATCTACTCTTCGCCTCGGTCGCGTTATCAACCGCGATTAATCTCGTCCGACGGAGAGCGCACATTAAGCGGAGGTTCGGATCCTTGACGATAACAACCGCGCAACTGTTTTACGCGTAGGAACGCGTTAAGTTCAGCCAAAACCATGTGTGCAGGTTTTATTCTAACGGGCACTACGACTCAAATTGGGTAGTAGGAAACGGCAAAAGGGCAATTGATCTTATGAATATGGGCACCTTACAAAAATATAATTTTCCTTATAGAATGATTGAATTTCTAATGAACATATGAAATTTGTGTAATTTATAAACCCAACCTAGTACCCAATAAGTAATAATTATGCTAGTTTACAACCGTTACTACTTCGATGATTGATAAATCTATGAAATTCGAATTTAAATAGTGGTATATGTATAACGGAAAAGATCGGTTTTTTTTTTTAATATTTTACCCCGCCATGGTCAAAATTCTAAAATATCAATGTACAATTTATTTGGGGAGGAGGTGAGTATTATAATCCAAATAAATTTCATAAAAGAAACTTTTCATTGTGTTTGGGCAGTAGGTAAAAATCTTTAGAATAAAGCCCTGCATGTGCGTCACCGCGAACAGTTTCGGACCGTGTTAAAGACGCCGCAGTGCATAATTATCGAGTACCATTTTACTCCGTTCGATTTCTCTCACGCTCCTACCTTTTTCCTCCGATCGGTAACGACGGCCTCGCCGTACAACGTTTTCGGCATACGATTCCGGTGCAGCAGGTTTGTGCACGGATTCTCAGCCGGTAACATCACCGCGCGTTTTACTGCTGCGTTTTTCTATGCTCCTCCGCCTATGATGTATCGGACAAACTTTATTGCAATAATAACGATTATAACGATAGTGATAATAATTATTATTATTACGTGCGCTTTGCGACAACGTTCGCTGCACAAATCGCGCACAACAGCGCTCGTACGTACGTAAATAAAACACGGTGACTGCATCCGCCGGACGGCGACGGGCGACGGGCGAGCAAATCGTCGTAAACACGGCGATTTGCAATCGTCTTCTGACGACGCGTGCAAATGCGAATGCGTATAAAAACCAGCGAAATCGAACGAGTTTGATCGAGTACGGATGAATCCGTTACGAACGAAAACCGCTTGCGGATTAACGTCCGACATAAATTTCGTAAAAATTGTTTTTCACTCGGTCGTATCCGAAGTACATTACTCGTGTATTACATGTATACATGTGTGTGTGTGTGTCGTGAACGTGTGTACGCATAAACTTACCCCGGGATCGGCCACCCCCGTGACGTTTTCTCGCAAGTTCGCCAATCCACGCGCCGACAAATCGAAATGTGTGTTGATTTAACGATATGATGACAAAATTATTTACACACGCGTTCATTGTACATACGACTTGTCGTACACGGTCAAAAATTGTTATTTATATTTACATTATAAACGCACTGCGTGCGTATGAATCGCACGCGTTAAACACTGCGTAGCACACTCTCGTCCTGCACGGGCATCAGTGTCGGAAAAATGAGCGACGACGGACAGTCGAAGACGTGTAGTACATAAAATATTTGATTAGCGATCGCTTTTAACGCCGCCCGTAACCTGCCTCGGTTTTTATCTCCGATTCGCGTTTGACGCGACGGGGACACCGCGAAATATCGCACAAAATGGATCGGATCCGCTGGCGTGCATCGGCAAAAAGTAATAACCGCGCGCACGGTGCAGCGGTAATATCTTTAGTGTCCGGTAAGAGTAGGTGGGGTGTTATTTTTGTCGTTTTTTTTTCTCAAATCTAAAGCGCTTTTCTCGCGACACCACCGGACGTGAGACACGTTTCATTCGCTGTTTACCTGTGTACACCAGATTGTAACCATAAAAATTCCATAGCGTCACGCAAAGTTTGTTATTATTTTACTGTTTTTGCCATATCCGCCACTCACCACATTTTTATCTTTTTTTTCTTTCCACGATGAATCAAAAACACCGTAAATCACTCGGTAAAACGAGCTTGTATACGTGTATGATACGTGTATACGACGCGGAAGAAATGGCGCCCAAGGATTTTCGTTTATCCAAAATGGCACCGGTGACCGCGACTAATTAGTTTCGGCTTATAAGAACGTGTTCGTATACGAACGCCAACAAAAGACAATCGCACGGTGGCGGTCCGAATAGCCGTGTGGATTCACGCCACGGATTCGGTGCATGTTACGTATATCACCTTAGAAATCACGGCTGAAGCGTCTTGTACACGAAAATTCCAATAAACATCGATCAACCAAATCGTTTCCGAACCATCTTCCAGCAGCAGTGCAACATACTCAAGTGTAATACTGATTACGTTACCTACTGCGACGTAAAATGTATAATACTATCGATGCACATAATCGAATTTCCACGAGTTCATTATCGCAAACATCGCCGATGCTCTCGCGTCATCCACGTTGTATCGTTTTGTGCATGAGGGTGGTACGGTTTAAATCGAAAAAATTATGCAAGGATCGTAACAGTTGCGGATAAATTCCGTTAAACGACGTGTACTGGGTCGGTTTATCACCTCTCCGCGTACAAAATTACCTGCACCGGATAGATAACGTGCGGGCACCGCGCGGAAAAGAAAACAACCGCAAATAAAATTCGCAGGAATACACGTCTGCGCGGACGCGACGTTTCATTATCTATGACGCGTGGTTAATGTATCCCTGCGGTACCCGCGGTGTTCGAGTACAAGTCCGTATATTTACGGTTGGCAGGTCTGATTTTCATTAGAGAGTGTCTTCCGCTGAGCGCACGGACACACGCACGCGCGTATAATATACGTGTACGTAATACATATTGTATGTATCGGTTTCGTGTGGCCAACGTGACGAAGAAAGAGAGAGAGAGAGTGAGCGAGTGAGAGACTTGCTCTCGAGGGGAAGGACCTGCAGCATCCGATGACGGTCGGTGAGAATATATACACTCGTATATATATTGTGTGTACGTGTGTGGCTGAGCATATAATACGTGTACGTGCGTGTGTGTGTGTAATATTATAAGAAACGTATTCGACTTCCGATTTCTGATCACGTACCTCTGTGTATTATATAGCGGTGTGTATAGCTTCTGATCATATGAAACCGCAAAAACAATGTATTACAGGAAAAATAGAACCATCTGCGCATTCTCGCAGCAGCTATACAGTCCAGCATATATATTATATATATATATCGGTAAGTGTCTGAAGCTATGAAAAAAAATAAAAATAATAATAAAAATAGATAAACGTAAAAGCGCGTTTATATACAATACGGTGTATCGGTTTCGTTATCGTTTCCATTTCGCCCGTCGGCCGTGCGGGACACGCAGTTCGCGTCCGTATACTGTTGGTGTTCAGCGCATCGACTCCGCGCCGCCGACGGTTTGTCAAAATATTACGCAAACAGCACATGTCCTTCCTAGCCGTTCACGCGGATGTTGTGAACGTCGGCTGCACGTTAGAAGATTCAAGTGTCCGGGGCGTTCTTCAAAAAAAAAAAAACAGCTTCCCGAAAACAACAGTTGTTGACAGATTATCGAACGAAGACGGAAAGTTTAATTCAGAGACCTTATTGCCTATCTTATATATTTTATGAAGAAAATGACCACGGGTCGTTAAGCGAGGGCATACGTAAATACACTATAATTTATTACACTTCGAGTGCAAGGTGAAATCTCTAGACCATTAGTTTTTATACGCGGCCGTATAGGGACCACGATAAATATAGATACTAGTACATATATTCAGATAAAAAAAACTAAAAAACCGAAAACCATGAGGCTGTACAGAAGTACGATTCAATTTACGAAAATTACGCATGCAATATGAAAAGGTCGGCGACAAAAACAAAACAAACGCGGCTGCGCTAGGGTGGAATCTGACTAAAGTATCAGTTTGTCATGTGCAGGAACGTTAGGCAACGTAAAGTAATAGTGCTCGCTCTTTTGGTTAAAACTTATGATTATTATTGGTGGAAATGAAAAAAAAAAGAGATAATTTTTTATGTAGACCATGATATTATTGTCATATCGGACGGTTGTATGGATAGTGAATATTTAATGAAGAACTTTATAGATAGAAATTAATCAAAATATCGGACAAATACGAGTATATCGATACATCGTATACATTATTTACTTCCGTTCCAAGTACAATGCTCGGCCGATAACAGTTTTTGAGCTACTCCGAGCCATGCCTGTACACATTGACATAACTATAATTAGACAGATGTGTTTAAATGTTTTTCGGTGTTGATATCGATCTATCGTTTTAGAAATATTGCATAGTAAAAAAATAAAATAATCAAATGCTGTAAACTTATTTATACTGATGGTTGCAAACACCATATCGTGATTATAAGAAACTTGCGCGATCAATTGAACATATCACGACGGTGTCGCGGTAAATATATATCTTAACGTGCGTTACATCGTATAATACATTTTTTTCTGATTTTATTCTTAAGCATTTTTTTAATCGATTAAAATATAATATAGCTGATCGTTATATTAGTTTTACACGAAACTATACTGATACAGAACGCATGTGGACATTTTAAATCCTTTACATTTTTATCGATGCGATTTAATTAATTATAACTTTAAAGCGTTTTATTTCTCGTAAGTATTTTGCCGACAAAAGTAATTACGCAATAATGCTAATCACCTTTGGTTAAAATATATTACCTGCTAATATATATCTACCTGCATTTAATTTAATCGAAACTTTGGTTTGCATATTATATATAATAATATGTACATACAATGCATTTTCAAACTATTATTATTTAATCACTTTTAATTGTTACTTAAAATAATATACAAGAGTTATAATTTATAACCGTTAGAGCATAAACAACCGCATAGTACAATTACATGTTGTAAACATATATTATATATCCTTTTCAGGAAAGTAATCAGTATTGGATTTACGGACTTATTCAAACTAGCTAGCTAACATATTGCAACTTTCTACATGAGACAATTCTGCACCGCGCACATCCATACAACATTTTTAATAATACTTAATCGTGTCAGTAATTCTTTAAAAAATTCTAAATCAGAACTTACCATTGATGAAAGGTACAATTTTTTTTAAAACAAATTCGAGTAGAAACAATTCTGTAAGTAAATTGAACACATATTTTGTCAAGTATATATATTTATTTATACATATGCTCAGCTTATACGTTTATAAATGTCACGTAGTACCATTGAAATAGTAATTAAGAGTTCTTAAAGTGTTTCCAATTGCTATACACACCGATGATAACTAAAACCAAATATCCTAGATTTTAATAAATTTATCTCTATATCGTGTATTAATTAAAATTAAAAAAATTAAAATTTAACATCATAATATAGGTATAACGTTAATAGTGTTTTGATTAATTAAAATAACGCTTAATAGACTGTGTACAGGCTCACTTATATCCATGCAGTTATAGGTACATTATAGTATAGAAAGAGAGAAAAGAAACGATAGATACAGGTGCATTCGAACAGTGAAAAGTTTTTTTCTGTAATCATTAAAATATATTTCAATAGTTAAATTGAGATTTAAGTAATAATTTCAAGGGTGGAAATTCAAGTTAGTCTAAGAAACGTTAATTTCATTGATTTTTTTGTAAGTACGAGACTTTGAAAAAGAAAATATCCAATCCGTTTTCATTTTTTGTAATATTATCATTAGAAAAAATTAAAAAAAAAAAAAACACATAAGTTTCTTAACAGGAATAATGTAAGTTTGTAACTTGTGACACGTTCACGCCCACTACTGGTACAGTGGCGGTGTCGACTTTTCCGACTACAACGGGGGCCGCCACAGTGTATATTATACGCGAGCCAGCCGTTAAGCGTGTTTCCGTTAATTGCTCGTCGCTATTACCATATAATATTAATAATTGCCGGTTGTCGCCTATTGTAATATTAGCTATTAAATTACTCACACGCACACTTACACTACACAGACTTCATAAAAAAGTCATAATACTAATAATAATAACAATATTAAAATTGTAACGAAAATGATAGCAATAATTATTATAATAAGGTCAAACATAATTATGTATATATTATTATTTATATCACGTGACGGTGACGCTGTGTACAACGGTCGGTCGAATAATAATATCATGAGCGCAGCGGAATATTATTGGGCGGACAGCCGGAAATATTCATGACCATGTTCACGATATATTAAAAAGTTTATCGGGCGGTGTACTGTAAAGGAATTGGGAAAAAAAAATGTTTGCGTAACAGCTCAACAAGTGTTAATTACAAACGCATCACCTCAACGTAATTAAATTGTCAGAAAGTCGACTTGAGATGATGTTAACGAATTCAGCAAAACAATTTAATTTGTCTATCGTCCGGAAGACGACGTGCCACTGTGGCAAACCATCTGCCAGTCAGAAAATTAACACTTTAAAAACCGTCTTATTACGTTAGTGTTTTCCCCGTCTACGAAATGTTCTTCGGTGGGTACTGACGGTTAAAAAACAAAAAAATTTTTTTTTGTTCTAAAAATGCAATATATGTCACCCGAATGTCTTCTCATTTCGTTATCTCACACAATCAAAAAATAGATTCTAAGTTATTAATATGTTGACATTTGTAAAATCTTAAGTTTGCTGTTTAACTATAAAAATGATTGAAAAAAGTTATCGAAAAAATGAAAAAATGCTATATCGTAGACGGGTTAAATGGGGCAAAATGGGCTTTCTGTAAAAAATTTTATTTACAGATCCTAATAGACATAATCATGTGTCCCGTACATGAGTTCAGCAAATTTAAACTTGAAATTTGTAAAAATATAGCGTATGTTGAAACAACGAAATTGATCAATTTATTGTGTTTAAACAAATATAAAATAATAAACATTATTAACAAAATATATAGTATATATTATATTCGAATTTCCAGGATTAAAATAGTTATCAGCTAATTACAATACTACATCAATTTTTCTTTTTCTTTTTGCCAATTCATCCAACACTTCTTCTGGATTAACTTCAATTGTCCCGTTAATATTTAGCTGTTTCTTATTGTTATTATTTATTAACGCCCAATCGGGCAAAGAGTATACATAAATGATACTATATAAGTTAATTTACTATCCCAGGTTCATGAAGGATTCTGACTCCCAAACGTCCCCATGGATACTGATCGGGTCGACCGGACACGAGTGAAAGTGGCCGGTTCATCGCAGCCACTACGCAAACGTATACGCGGGGCGGACGTGTGCAGTGCGGTCGCGGTCACGCAGAAGCAACTTTTTCACAATTCCGTTCGCGCGACTTTCAGCCCCGTAGCATCATAGCCTCGACACCGTACAATTTTATTACACGCACAACGATAATATACGAGTATTCGAACGGTCAAATAAGAGTCGATTTCAGCTGCAGCGACTCGTAGTAAACATTCCGGGGAGACTTAAATTATTTGACTTCGTACAACAACAACCGAGAAAAACAATTTGGAAAATTAATTGTCATTTAATATTTAGTTAATATTTTTAACTTAATTTAATGTTAATTTTTTTTATAAACTAATTAAATTCTGCAATTTTTTTTATCTGCGAATTTAGGCGGAAATTATTGTCTTGAACCCAGTTTAATAGCGTTTATAATACGCGGATTATTCTACCCGGCTCCCTCCGTCCAACGAGCCAAACCATAAAGTGTTACGATTGAACCTGTCGGCGGACGTCAGTTTCACTGAAACACCGACCGTCGTCGAAATAACATTCGTAGGTTTTATATTTTGTGGCCTTTAATTTATAACAATAAATATAGAAAACGCTATAACATTTTCAAAGAAAATAAAAATATTTCTATACATTTTTTCAACAGTTATTATTTACAAGTAGCCGTTTCTTTTTTTCAAGGGGGAGGGGTAGTACGATGCACGTTCATGTATCCGACCGATGTTCAGGCCGAGCGTTATTGCGGACTGCTTGACATAGCCACGCGGGACTTAACTGACAGCAGTCGCTGCAGGAGGTTGCGGGGGAGTAGTTACTACGGCTGTGTGTATTGCGGTGCACGCACGCACGGGGTGGCGGCGGAGAGGGTTTATTAAAAAGGGACGTGTACAATAATAACTTGGACAACCCCTCCTGCGTCCCAAGCCGTCCCTCGGAGCATCGTGGACGCGCGCGCCCATCATGTCCGTATGTATTATTATAATTACGAGTATTACTACTGCGTGCATACGACGTCACATTGTGTGTTGTGGAGCTTCTCTGCTACACCACACCGTTCGCTGGTGGCAAATACGTCTTCGACCGCGGTGGCCGTCGGTTTAAGGTAAGTTTTCCAAGGCGTGATATGCGAAATAATGCATAATATCATGATATTTTAACATTGTTATTGAACGAAGAAGATGAATAATTTATATTTTCCCATCTAAGGTAAAAAAAAAAAAGAAAACAGATATTATGTTCAAATATCGTGATACTGAAGGTTTTTATGAAATATTAATTATTTCGTGTTTTTGATCCGATTGAGCGTGCGTGATCCCCGAGAGAACGTACGACATCCGTGTGTCTGTACGATCTTGCATTGCGACGTTCAAATCGCGCCTCAGATGTTCGGCTAGGCCGAAAAGCAACCGGTATAACTGTTGGACAGCCAATACCACACGGTACTATTGTTCCACGAAATCTAGGTAAAAATGTCCACGGTAAAATTGTCCAAAACCAAAAATAAGTCAAACACCTTGTTTAAAAATAAAAAATAGAATAAATGTACAGATTACATAGGTTATTATGTACACAGTATACCCACGTTATATAACTAAAAGTGTATTTACAACATTGTTTATAATAATATTTAAAAAAATAAACAATAAATTTAATAAAATAACACGCATGCACGCTCAAATGATTCAACTGAAAATTAAGAACTGAAACAGATAATTGTGTTACGTAATACGTTGTAACAAAATTTTCTCGATAATCTTATTGTAATAACCGTTGCATGATGTAAATTACAAATTAGGTAGGTATAAATATCCTCGTGTATTCACACTCATAGTAAAAATTATACAGATTTTTTATGACGTTGATAACTAATGTGTTCCCATTTTATTATATTACGATCATTCGATTTATAAAATGTTACTATGAACATTCTTGATTTTGAACATTTTTTTCCGGACATTTTTACCATGGACATTTTTATATAATACCGTTCCACGCATCCGTGTGGCATTCGTCCACTCTTCGCCCGGTATCGTTTCAGAGGACACGGTCGTGCGCAGTAAATATTCGAGAAACCACTGCGTTACATCCGGTATAATGTAGCTGAAGATGTCGTTTCGTCGCGTAGAAATGTAAACTGAACATTTATTTATTTTTTAATGGAATTTAACTCACGTATATTATATACACCTTTAAAGACAAACGATTTCTTGAAACCAACTATCCAACTGGACAAACAAACGATATTACTGCAACGTATTAAAATTTAAAAGAAAACTCATCATCGTAATAAAATGTGCAAGTATACAATAATGTCGCGCACGCTTTGAGTTGGACTGTGGTCGAGGTTGTAATTGCGGTATGCCTACAAGGGATATATTTGTTATGTGTAATAAATGGTCGCCTAAATTTGTTAACAACCGACTACTAATGAATTCTATCCGATTGCCTTGGTGAGATATTCAGTCAAACATCGTTTGAAAAAAACATTGCCGATTTTTAACTCAGTTAATTCGATTGGAAAAAAAAAACGATATCGATCCGGATCGAAGATTGGTCGTATTGTATACGGGTCTACAGTCTGATACTCAAAATTATTGAAACCACGGTATTTTTATTTATATGTATTGTTTATTTTTTTAATCGATATTTCGGCGCAAGTTAAAAAATCAGGTTTGACACGACCAAACGGAGTATGGTGTTCAAACGGTCGCACGTACGTTTCGCAAATCAGATAACGACGTTGGAAAAAAAAATATTGTACGACAAGTGTTCACGAATAAGGAGATCCAGGTTTCTGTTATTGTTGTCACATTAGTTGCCTAACGACTCGGAGAACATAAAAAAATTAGTCGTTTGGATTTATTATTATTTTTTTTCACTTAGCACTGTCTTAAGTGTAGCTGGTATACAGTTTCACGAAATATGAATACGGAGTAGTTACAAATTTCCATTCCGATCACTATCACAGTAATACGCGTGACAGAAATCTATTTATTTCTCTGGAATAGAAACAAGTAGTAGTAGTGTTCGCGAATTCGTATTACACACACGCGCACATGCATACGAACACTGCTGTATTTTAACGTCCGAGTTGTTTCCCGGGCAGACGTGATGGGATTACAGCGAAATGTATCTATATAATTTTAACGCGTTTTTCGAATAACCGTACAATATCGAGTTAGCAAAACTCACTTCGTGAATGGCTACTGATGAAATTCGACGGCATATTGCAGTTAATCACAGTTTGTATATATATATATATATATATATATATAAGACGAATCTTTTAAGTTTTGAGATGAGAAATTGGTGAGCGAAAACAACTTTCTTCGGAAACACGTTGTTGGATTCAGTCATACGGAAAATATCACTCGTGAGCTTTACTGCTGCGTTATCCAGACATTTTTTGATGTACCGGCTGTTGTTCGGAGGAATATAGCAATATCTTTAGAAAATATCTGCGGGGGCCGAAATTCAACTTAAGTAATATATTCCATATACTATACATAACAATACGTTGAATTGTCACAGACCCGACGAGTGTTTTGAAATTCGCGAAGGACTCATAAAATAGCAATTTAAAATTCACTATAGTAACTCAAGTGAATTCAACGACACGTTGCTTAACATAATATTGTAGTTTAATTAAACGTCTCTGTAATGAAAATAAAAACCAAGAAATCACGTTTTATAAACTTTCGCTTTGTATTTCAGACTAAGACTAATTAAATATATTATTTATATACACACATATTTTTATATACAATATCAGTTATAATATTTATATTGCTTAAATATTACCTATTTTATGATTATTAATTAACAGACATCCTAATTTTATCGTTTATCGTTGATCAAGTATAGAACATAATAAATTATCATGGTTGTTTATAACGAATACAGCAATACACCATTTGAAAGAAATGATTTAATAAAATTAAATAAAACACTATCCATAAAAATCATTTACAAATATTTTTATACATGTATAAATAATTATGTACATGATACATACCAGTAGCATACTTAGGATTTCTTCAAGAGAGGCGTTGTAATATACATGATTTTTTTTTTTGCTCATCACTGAAAAATTTCTTATTATTATGTTATACAATATTAATGTAATAATATAATCTATAAAAATAAAATAAATATGAAATAAGAGAAATAATTAAGGTATATATATAGTCATAATATAAATATAGTATACATAGTTATAAAATAAAGTCAGTATGACGGTTTTTTTTTTTTTGCTAATATTTTAATAACCACTTCAACTTCAACTTCAACATCGACTTTACGATGAATATTCTGTACTACAAAGCTATTAAGCCTTAAATGGCCAACAGAATTTCGAAGATTAGTAATAATTCTTTTTAATGTGGAAGAACTTCTTTTTAGTCATCCGTGAGTAGATTGTCAAAGAAGTCTGCTACTTCTATACTTATTGAATATTTTAATCCTGGACTCCTTCTAACCACCAACAGACGGTTCATAATTGAGATAATCGTTGTGTTTTGCCCGAGACTGATCGATATTAATTGAAAGTTGAAGGTTCTCCAAACCCTACGGGGTGCCAGTTCAACTTCGGCGTTTTGTTGTTCTACTCTTGGCGCTTCATAAACGACTACACCTTGTATGTAACACTTATTAAGTAAAATCTTCTATCTTCGAACCGCATTCTTATCGCTAGTAAGTTATTCGCCATTGCTAATGTTAGTATGTTGCCTCTTACATTAAGAGTAATTAATGAAATGTCCAATGGTATCCAATTCCAAATGTTTTGTTTTGTCTGTTCAGACTTATTTTCTTCTTCGTTTGGCATTGTTGCTGTTTTTTTTTTTTTTGTTAATTATTTTTTGTAAATTTTTTTAAAAGGTAACCTTTTTTAAAATTTTTAAAATATTTAAAATGCTATAATCCAAAATAAACAGTGTCTACATTGCCATGCTAATTAATTGAATATAAATAATGAAACAATTGAAGCCATTCAATAATTTGAAATTCAGACCTAACTGAAAACTCGATTTATAAATGTTTTCGATTTACCAAGTGTTCGAAAAATCGAAGGAAAAAATATATAATTCGAATTATATAGAGGTGAAAAATATTATGACATTTATTAATTGACATTTATTAATTAACATTTATTTGACCGTAGCCATTTTCCTCCTAAAACGAGATAACATTTTCCTTTACGGTCCATTTTTCTCCAAAAAAAAAGAAATGGTTATATCTATGGTTTAGACAATGCCTAATGTCAAAATTTCGGACTTCAGCCATCAAAAACAAATGGATAATCTCAACACTAGCCAATAAAACCATAATTATTCAACTGTTATTGGCTAATGACTAAATAACATTAGCCATAGGTAAATTAAAAATTTAAAACTATTTACAATAATAGTAGAATACTTTGAAATTGTAATTTTTCATGAATATTAATATTTTGGGTATTTGTATAGAGGTGAGCCATGCACGTGGTAATTCAAATATTTTCAATAATATAAATATTGTACATAGTTGCGCGCATTTTGATATTATTTTAAAATTAATATTGATTGCAAAATTCATATGCATGTAGTTGCTTACAATTATGTGTGCTAAATAGAGACAGTTCGTAATAATCTACCGTAATTACTGACTCAAGTTTGTAAGTAGTTAAGATACCAGTTTGTAGTACTTTGTAGGTATATCTTGTTTTCAAGCTTAGGAGTTAATAAGTTAAAAGTTCAGTTAAATTAACTTATTAATTTATTAACTTAACTTATTTCATTACTAATAAATTAACTTAACTTATTAACTTAACTCATTTCCTTACAAATTAATTTGAAATTAAAGTATTATTTTTTTGTTCATCCCAATTAAGTTAATTTTGATTTTCAAGACCAGAAAAATATTTTTATAAAATATCGCATTCGATAATAAGTTCATGGAGTTTAAAAAAAATATAAGAATAAAAATGTCGAAGAATTTTTAGATGAGACCGTAATATTTATCTCGGTATTCACTATTGATAGGGGTCCCACCGTTCTCGGGAAAAGTATTCAACCGTCTTCAGACTATTGAGTAAAAATAGTCATGCCACCCATGAATTACATTACCATTGTCATGAAAAGTGGCCGTAAATAATACATATTATCATTGATTAAATATTTATAGAATTATAATTCTTAATAATAATTGTACTCTATTATTATTAAAATTATTCTATAAACTATGATATTATTAAATAAGGCTGATATTATTAATTATTATTGAATAAGAGAAGAAATGAAAGAATTTTTGTATGTCATATACCGTTTAATTACTTATATGAATAGGTAATGTTATTTAGTCATTAGCCATATGCATCTGGATAATGTTAAATATTGATGAATAAAGTCCGAAATTTAGATATTAGTCAAACATAGTGGCTAAACTTGTGATTAGCTAGCTCCTAACACTAGCCGTAACATATATACGTATTATATCAATATTATTACATTTTCTCTTTTACGCTTCGCCACGCCCAGCAGGCATCCAGAAAAAAGCGTTGTGCGGATGAACAGAAACAGACGTTACACCGTTGATACGCGGTTACATTGTATGGAACGATTGAAGGATGGAAGACTTGGATGAAGAATTGGAGACTTCCAATCGTTAACACATGTCTTAGGACCATGTCCTATTTCTCGGAGTAATGATTTGGTGATTTTATGATTACCAGCAATCTAGCTGTGCGGAGACGTTTCCAGTCAATAGTTGCGTTTGTGAGGCCGAGAGTCCTAAGGTGAGTACGATGCGAAGCTGTAGATTTGTGGAACATGTTGTGGGAAGCTGATTCGATTTTTTGTTTTATAGACTTTAATCCTGAAGACTGAAGAAGCACTGAGTATTTAACAAACCGTGGAGCCAAATATGTAGTTCGAAGGGAGATATTTTGTCCTACTTCTAGTTTGGTCCGGTGATTATCTGAAATTAGAGCACCCCATGGTGTGGATGGGCCACGTTGTGCGGTGGTTTTATCGCGCACGCGAAGCACGTTGTACACATGTGGGGATACGCCGTGCACATATAAATATAACGCGGCCGTGGTGGTGCGGAAAGACGCGGACATACCACGTGCACGATTAGACGTTTGATGTTCGACCGTGTGTCGTACACTGTAAAAAATTTTAATCGCCGCCGCGGCCCGCACCCAAAAGGAGATGTACGCCCTCTCGGTCGAGCGACTCATTCTCCCCGCTCGTCACCGGTTTTTTCTCCTCTTTCCAACACACATAGATTTATTGTTTCTCACATAATAAATTATAATGTATAGAGTCCTATAAAATGATAACGCATCCGCGATACTCGGTCCCAACCCGAAGCGTTTTACAGCTCAGCAGCCCGTTTACGACCACCTCGCACCCCCTCACTCACCCACGACCTCGTGTTTATAATAATCTTTTTCGCCTCGTCCTCCGTACTTATGCGTACGTATAATGTACGTGCGTGCACACCTAATACACACGCTAGAAACGGTAACAGTGCACCGGTGTTTACATTCGTAAACGATTATTAAAACTAAACGGTTTCGAACGTCGCGCGTGTGTATATTTTTACATTTTATTAGCTTTGAGAGATGTCAGCGTTTCCACGCGTCGGTACGTTTTAAACACTCCACGTGAGAATATAATTAGCGTACAATATCGTCGTAAGATGCGCGACGTTTCCTGCAAGGGTTACCTATTTAATAGTTGTTATGTTTAGTGTACGGTAAACGCAATGAGGGATGAGCTTACGTCGAAGTGCAAGAGTACTACATTGTTGTCTTCTACACACCTCTGCGCTACTAAATCATTAACACATTATTTTAATCTGTTTGAAAACCGATCGGATATTGTTTGCGCCAGAACCGCTCCTACGATTATGATGGTGGTCTGCGGCTCTGACTCGCGCATCAAAGGACCAGGTAACCGTTATCACAGGTCGAATTATATAAATAAAATAAAAAGTTAAATAAAAAAAAATAAAAGCCCAAGTTCAAGGTGCGCAATAATAATATAATAAACAATCAAGCACATAACACACTATACATAATTATAATCATAATATACACAAGGATACGAAATAATATAAAAAATAAAACGGATAACACCAGACACCGAACGGCCCACTTGACATCCACGGATGATGGCAACACTCTGTCTACACTACGATGAAGATACAGAAGAAATATGGCCGACGACCGGTGAAAATCTTCGAACGACGGCGGCGTGTCAATTACACACGCGCACAGACAATGGCGCACTTTGCCCGGCACTGGCGGTAATCACGACGCACCACAATAACAATAAAAAATTAATAAGTACGCAATTTCCGGACGCCACGGCAATAGCAAAAGCCACTGGCGTACCACCGAATAACGCGACACAACGGAAACGCGTGCATATGTCCACAAAACGTTGTACGACGAACACGTGTAAATAGGCCCGCGAGACGCTACTCAACGAACACGCGTACGTCTGTTTCAACGCGATCACTCGCGCACAGAACCCGTGCCTGTGGCGAAAATAACGGCCGAACGCGAATAACAGCAACCAAAACGATCGTTGCGTTACACGCCACGAACGCAGACGTGCGTCACGGATGAGAAATTTCGCCCCATGTAATCCCGTTTGGCGACCGATGCGAAAAGATTACGCGGAGGTGTTGTGTATGGCGTGAGTTAAGACAGAACCGCAAAGGCCGAGTCGCAGACCGGTCATCAGGACTGCTACGAGATGTAAGGGGGGGGGGGGAAGGAGTGTCATAAAAATGCTCGAAAGTTCGAGACGTTCATGGCACAATGTACGACACGCTATAGCGCGAAAATTCAAACCGTTGTGGTGTTTGATCAGATACTTTTTATTCGAAGCCTATATCAAAAATACAATACGAGTACGTACGAATATAATCGATATGAACTATTGAAAATAATCAAACGCGAGTGATGCGTATGTGTTTCCGACAAGTCTAAGTACGTTGTTTTCAGTTCGTTGTATAGGTGCACAATTAACGATACAACATTATTTGACAACGGTTTTAACGTGTGCGCCAACGAAAATTTGACATTTTCAATAATTATAATATGAATTACATAAGGTAATAGGTTAAATATTTTTTACAATTTTTTTTGTAACTCGTAAATAATATTAATAGTGATACCGTGTATTTATACATTGTTTTTATAATTAAGATACATGGTCATAATTTAATAGCACTACACACTTTGAGCGATACAAATTAACATGAGCCTATATAACTTTTATATATTGTATTATGTATTTTATTTACCGGTTAGGTCAGTAGATAAAAATGTCCTTTATATATATATACATAAAATGTTAGAAGTGAATTACAATTTTAAAGTCGGCTATGACGATGAGGACGGTAGTTAATTAAGAGTAGTACCCTGTTTGGTTTCAGTGCCAAAGCCATTTAAAACCAACGACAAGCTAAAACACTAACTATAATACCGACACATTTAATTGAAACAATAAATCGCACCACTCTGCTTTATTGATCGGTCGTGTTACACTTAATCTTGTTTATTTAAACAACAAAACGTATCGTACGAACTGCCGATGTATCGTGTATGCTCACAAAAAACACCTCGAATTGTTATAATTTATTTAAAAACGTGCCCATTCATAAAACGTAGTGATCGCAATAATAAATTAAAATATTGATTTCTTTGAAGCGTATAAATATTTTTAATCCAAGTCAAACATAAGAAATGTTTTTACTCGCGAGCAATTTTTTTGTTGTACAAAAATATAGTAAATAAACTTAAGATAGTATTAACAAAATAATTAATTTTAAGATGTATTCACTGTTTAGTATTTTTCGTCGGTAGGTAATACCGAACGAAATTAATAATTTATAACTATGATAAAGACAACCATTTACATATAACTACAATAATCGTAATTTGAAAAATAGATTAATTTAAAATAATAAATGAAATAATTAGGTAGTCAAATACAAATATTTCAAATTAAAATGTTCTCCAAAACGTATAGCATACTTTCAACCCTATTAGGCTAAAATTATATTTCATACATTTATCTTTGATCGTTTCATCTTTTCATCGACATTTACATCTGATACCGAAATATTTCATACGAGATTACATCGCACCATAATATTTTTGATCATTCGTACCTAAAATTTAAATATATACTAATGTATTATACAAAAAAACGCATTCGTTCATGTCATAATAATATTTATCGTATACGTCAATTTTGATAGAATTGTTTTCCATATATTTTTACTTTGTTTACGTACCACGTAACCGTCTTAATTGTAGATATTTTGAGTATAATACGAAACAGGTTATCCTATGCGAGTATTGTGTACGTACATGATACGATAGTGTCTTATACTACGGGATAATATTGTACTTTCAACAATATTTTCCCACACTTTCATTGTACGTGATTTATGACAAACACCACAAATACCCACCGTGAGGTAATACATTTATATCGATAAGCGATTACAAACAAACGAGAGCAAGTTGTACGCAATATTATAACGTGTACACCTACGTAACAATTGAAAATCGTTCAAATGTACCATTTGCAAAGGGTTTAAAGTATACTAATTGCGATACGCCGCTCGTAAGATGTCCAAGTGAAGTTTTTTCGTTCGTGTTTTGTCTACGGACAAGAAAGGTATTTTTTGCTAAACAAAATGTGCTCACCGTTCTCGAGTGATATTAAAAGAATAATTGATTTTACTCACGTATATCATAAACAGCTAATTTGCGATGTAAGACAGGAGCGGCTCCAGGGGGGCCTAGAGGACACGGCCTCCCCCCAAGCCCGTACCGTATTTATAAAAAAAATTCATTATTAAAAAAAATGCACATTATAATATTTCATATTATACTATCATACGTCACGCACAATTATGTAGATAGAGCCATGGAGGTATGATGGTTGAAAGGAGTTTCTCCACATTTCGGTAACTAAAAACATGGCTTCGTTCAATGATGACTGAAGATAGACTATCAGCATTATGTCCAATTAAATAGATATTCTAGATCAAATAGATCATATTATTGATATTTTTGCCAATTTTAAAAATAGACGACTTTAATTTGTGTTGTAAAAATTGTTGTTTTCTTTTTGTTATCAGATTTTATAAAATTATAACTCGTCCCCCCCTAACCAAGGCTCTAGAGCCGCTCCTGATGTGAGACGACCCGAACTCATGATTTATATATGATTTAGAATCGTCCTCGGTGACGGCGGCAGTGATGGCGATTTCTCGTCGTGCTGTATAGAAATGCGCGAGAGACGCTAAAGATGTCTATATAATATTGTACACGTATTATATATTTTTTTACATTACTTCTTTAGAGAACTCTGTGTATCCGCTCACTCGTTTTGTTCCACACACCCACACACGCACGCACGCACACAGACATTGCAGTGCTCTTGCTCGGGCGATATTCTAGTAATTATAATACCTACCCGACTCGGTCGGGCTACCGTCCGTTCAGTAATATTATGTATACGCATGTACGTGTGTGTACATACCTATACACAGTACACACATTATAATAATATATACCTGTATAAAAAACCAAACGCGACGCGTATATGTAAATGGGACCCGTATCAAAGTCGCGCGCACAAAAAACACGGATGCCACTTACGGATTCTGCTCGTTGTGTGTCCGTCGCGCGGTTGTGGCGGTATATTATGTATAGTAGCCAATGAATATTAAAACATTTTATCCTCCATCTCTCCTCTCTCTTTCTCTCTCTCTCTCTGTGTTTTTCTCTTGCACGAGTCATGAAAGTTAGTATGCGTGTGCGTTTCGGACCATCTTCCGACACAGGGTGGTCGCAATTAATATTCAACCAGGTCCGAGTAAATGAGACATATATGCGGTGACGCAATTAAAAAAAGCGTCCCGAAAATAAAAAATAAAACAAAAAAACACCGCAGTGCACAACGCCACCGGACTTTGTTCTTCGGTCGGTACCCTGCCTTTAAAGCTTGACGGAAAGCATTTATACATTTATACATGCGAATCGTTTAGAAGCGTATAAATGCCGAGGCGAATATAATGCGTTGTATTGTATATTGTACCAGTGCATTATTTTTTCGTTAAAATAATTCACCGTTGTACGAATATAAAATTCTCTACAAGTTCTTTAATCGTTGATACTCACAAAGTGTACTGGTTTAAATATGTATTATGTTTGCTGCAGTCACAGATTCATTTGTTATAACATGCATTGTGTTATATCCAAACGTATCGCCTTGCACCGCTGTTACAGTTCTCATTCATAATTCTTTACGCGTGATCGTTTATTCAAATCGTAACAATATTATACATTAACCGGACCCACATATACTGCGTGTATAATGGTCATATAGTATAATATATACATAAATATATGTATGAACACATACATGAATATCAATGTATAAATACACGCATTGTATTACACGATTTTTTTTTTCTATAGAATTAATTAGCATCGCATAGTATAGAAATTTACATTATAAATTTGTAGAAGCTTATGCAATAACACTACAGCGAAATGTATCAATAAAAACACGTACATGATAGTACAAGGTAAATATCAAAAAGATTAGTCTTCGATAATCAATCTCTCGAAGCGTATAAAAGTCAAATCGAAAACATGTAATGCACCGTGATAGTCTGTACGCATAAATTCCCAAAGTCCTTAGACCTTATACGTCTTCAGATTACTGCGTTTGTTTCTTATACCAGTTTAAGAAGTCAATATGTTTTAAGACCAAACATTATTTATTTATTTTTTATTATTATTATTGTCGTTATACTACGTATACAATATATTTTTTATTATTATTACTGCGTCTGGGTTTTCATATAACGATTTACACGCATAAACGCGTGTCCACGTATAATACAAGTTTTTTTTTTTCAAATTAATATTTAATATTTCAAAGATTAATGGATGAAATACGAAACCAGTTTGCAGTAAGTAATAATAATAATAATAATAATTAGGATGGTATTCAATTCAATAATATAATAATGAAAATATATATATATATATATGAAATAATGCAATTGTACGCATAAATGACCTAAAAGAATTCGTAAAACTTCGTACTTACATTGTATATTATATTATACTCGTGCACGGATGTTGGTTGATGAAAACATTGGCGGCAAAACGTCGTAAAAAATAAAAATATTGTACATCAAAAATCACTACAGCAGTGTTGAGTTGTCAAAAAAACGATTTATATTTTTTTAACCGAGACAACCGGCTTTTTGTACTCGAGTGGGAAAACAAAAGAATTTACAACAGGAACCTCTGCGAGGAATACATGTCCGAGTAACCCGAAGCCATAAATTCACGATGACGCTCAGACTTTATAGTTTTACACGAGGGTGGATAGAGATGCACGCATGCTCGAAATGGACATCGAGATCTGATAAAAGCTACGTTTAGCACGAATACGTTTATTCTTTGAACGAAATCACAACGTTTGCATGCATTCTAAGAGCATCCGGATGTTTTTATGTCTGCCTACCTACACGTTTTCGATACATTGTAAGGTTATTTCGATTTAATTTTACCAATCGAAACGCGTAATAGAGTATAAAGCGTTAAAGTTACGATTACGTAAAACGATTTCATTATTAGGTTGAAAATCATAATCGTTATGTAAATTATATACAATTAATATAAACAGCATACAAATCAAAAAAATTTTGTATTCATGTTAAAAAAAAAAAAATTAAAAATAAAAATAACGCAATTTTTCCCATTGACTACGAAATAAATGTACCGGATCATGCATTCTTTGAATATTCATCGACGATTTTAATGAACAGAAGGCAACAGTATTAGTACACATTACGACTTCGATTAACTCAAGAGACACATTAAGAGTGTCACTCAATGTAAGACACTCAAGAGACATTAACACTCGAGACGTCTCGTTCTGTATTCAACGACTTATTATTTTATCCATAATAATAGTCACTCCGAAAAACATGAAACACTTCGGTTGGCGAATAACCTCCGAGTAGACCGACGATGGTCAAGCC
Organism: Sipha flava; assembly: GCF_003268045.1. Taxonomy (NCBI): domain Eukaryota; kingdom Metazoa; phylum Arthropoda; class Insecta; order Hemiptera; family Aphididae; genus Sipha; species Sipha flava. The sequence goes on from NW_020271750.1 coordinate 345,313, forward strand.
ATGTCACAATGTCCGCAGAACAATGTATATTTATTTATTATTTTATATATACATTTTTTTTATTATCATCATCTGACATCTCTTGTTCGAACATGTTATGTAAATATGGATAATATATGGCGTAGACTTGTAAAATTGTCGTACTGACACGACCGCGTGCAACATAATAAAACGGCGCAACGTAATAATACAGTCTTGCGCACGAGACGAAAACGATAATGTTAAACAATAAATAGTCGAACGGTTCGTATACGTTTTCGTCGCTAATCTTCCAAACATGGCAATCGTTATGTTTCGTACCCTTCGATCGCGACAGCGTTTTATACTAAATTAATAATAATATATTTAAAAAAAATATAAAAAAGAAAACCGCGCGCGGTCGAAAAGGGAAAAATTTAATTTGTATACGCGTTTTCGCAAAACTGTGTTCTATTTTTATTATTATAATTATTTTTTTTTTTTTTTTTTTTGTCACCGCCAAAAACCCCATTTTACGCTTCAGCGCGCTTTTGTTTAACTTCCAATCCCAAAAGTCCTTTTCTGTTCTTCTGGTGTATAAAAATCTAACGCATTTGCATACAAATAAGACCCGTTTTCCCCGCACCGCTGCCCGCATGACCGCCTCGAAAGTTGTTTTATATTTAATATACATTATATTATTATTTCTTTACCGAAATCCGCGCGAGGAGGGAGGAGGGCTATTCGGGAACGCGGGTGGTGGTTTTACAAAAGTTGAACGTGGTTTATGTAACTGTTATGAAACACCTTCAAGATGGCGGCGGCGTTTCAAACAAGCAAAAAATAAAAAAAAATAAAAAAATAAACTTTTATATACAGTTTTCGTCGCAAGGTTTTTTTTCTGCGTTGTTGTTACCTCGGGGGGTAATTTTTTTAATAATCCTTGGACCACCGTTGCCGCGTGTAACGACCTGCAGATTATTTTTAAAAGTATATTATTTTTTTTTCGTTGCTCAGCCTATAATATGCAAAGTTTATGAAAATCGCATTTATTAATATAATTATTCTTTTTTCTTTCCCGTTTTTACTCATCGCTGCAGACGCAGAATCATTGTCTTTCTTTTTAACTCGGACTTGGTTTAACGACTGCACGATATTATATATTGTTACCTACATTTATAGGCATACGGAATATAGTATAACATAAATTGTATCGTAATAAAACATTATATTATTCAAATCATTTGTTCGTCGAATCGAAAATACTTCAAATACAATAAATAAATTGTTATTTATAGAAATAATTGTAATTTTTTGTCCTCAGGGTATCAATAGAAACGCGCACGTGACAAGTATACACGCAAAAAACTATTAGCCAAAAACATGGTATTGGGCGGAAATAAAACGATTGGATGGTTGTTGTTAACTTTTGAATCTTTCAACCGTCAAATAACTCGTGTTTAAATTCAACACATTTTTATTTGGTATATTATAATATTCTCATTTATCGTTGACAAAACGGCATAGCAGTAATAAGTACAATATGAACAAACCCGGTTAAACACATGCTGTAAAGAAAAACGTTGCTATAGCAGTCGACATTCAAAACCTGCCATTAAGTGCAGCCGTATTACTCTAGATTAGGGATAGCCAACGGATTTATCAAGAATTTATAAAAAAAAATAATTTTTGTCTGATTAAAATATTTTGGAATGCCCACACTTCGCGGAAACCGTATTATTAACAAGGTAATCGCAACAAACTATTCGTCAACAAAATCTTTGTTTCCAAGTATTGTCGATGAACCATGTCATGCAAGTAGTCACAAAAACAGTGAATTCGATCATATGCGCTTCCGCACCAACAATTTAAAGAGTTCTTAAAAAAATTGGATTGAGAATACGGTGATAAAAACAATAATGATTCATACGGTTTATTTCAAATTTTTTTTTTTTTATATTGGGGCGAAATACTAATATAATTTTATATGTGGCCCGCGAGATCGTAACTTGTTTCCGAAGTGGTCCGCAAGATCATTTGTGTTGACTACCCCTGCTTTAGATCATAGAGTCCGAAACGTTGAGATTCGATCGGGTGAATAAAGTGTTGTCCGTTTGAACAGTGAGATACCTCGGACAGTCAGCATCGGCTACTTGGTCGGGCAAACGGTCGTAAGGGCCATGACGAGACGTAGCGAATGGTACGTGTCGTCCCGTCCGCCGGTGGCGATCGTATCCTTTGAACCGCGCGCAGTTTCGCTGCTGCCAAAAGTAATAATACAATCTGCGGCAAACCATACGGTTCTATTTGTAAAACGACCGAGCGTTTGGCCGGCGGGACGATGCGGTGCAAATACCCTGGCAAGAGCCCTGCTGCTGCTGTTGTCGGTGCGACGGGCGGCAGGAGGAATCCGTCCGTCGTCGCCTCTGATTGTCCGCGTGACCTTTGGCTCGGCAACAACGTGGCCGCCGCGCGCCGATCGTTTGGCAAACGACGCGCGCGCCGAACCGTGTGTACGATTACCGGACAACAGTGTAAGTCTTGAACTCGCAGTCGCCTCCGTCTGAACTCGCGCACTATAAATGTACCGTTCGGCGTATCGATGTACAGCAGTGCTTTTCAACCTGGGGGTCGCGACCCCCGAGAGGTTTGGGGGTCGCTAAAAATAACGGATGAAATGATTTAAAAATAAAACAATATGTTGATTTATTTATCTTGTGAAATTTTTAAGTGTAAACCAATCAAAACTGTTTATCATGTAAATATTTTATCGGTAATTAAATCAAATTTTAATGAATAAAACAACATTGTTTTTTTAAGGAGTCGCATCCGGAAAAGGTTGAAAACCACTGGTGTATAACCATACGGTATGTGCAAGTGATGATTTTAACCTTGTGAAAATCAATTCACATGCTTTTACGACCGTATGACGTGTTTGAGATTCGTATTGGACACGTGTATTCACGTGTTAACATCGAACAGTGAATGTGCTTCACGTAGTTTTTTGTTGTTTCGATTTTATCCTCCGACCCCCCTCCCCTCCGTAAGAATGCACGATGTGTATTTTACCAACGAATAATTTTTTAACACAAAACAAGATTGTTCGTGGACATTTAACAATAACGTAGAATAATATATTTCTGAGTAAGTGGTATTGCCGATTTCGATTCGGCAAAACGTTTTCGCTCTTAAAGCCAACTATATTACAACGTACAATACAATACAACGATATATTTATATAATAGTAAACATTTGTAACATATATGAAAGTTTTAATGTTACAAACTTCTTTCGTGTGTACGACTTGCTTCCAGTTTTAATAGCTTAGACGTCAACAAATTAATTTTATAAATTCAGGATTGGAAAAATGAAAACGACATCAGCGTCAATAGGTCTGAAAAGCTTAAACTTTTAAATGAAAAATATTTATGCTCACCGCGAAAGCAGGTTATAGTAAATAGCTACTCCTAATGTATACATTTTAAACTGCAGAAAATCACATCAATAAAATGAATAATATAAATAGTCTTGTAAGGTTTATGTATGCATTATACTACAGGAAATATTGTATAAATAAAATATTTATCAGTGATATATTATATCTTGTAAATCATATATTTAAAATAATAACAACTATAATTTTATATTTTATAAAATTAGACACATCATAATATTTCAGTGAATGTTTAAGCATTTCAAATTGTTTACGACATTATTCGTACATAAGTAACACATTTCATCATTTATTGTTTTGTACAGTCATTATGAGCTCGTAAATATTAAAACTGTATTTTATTCGATGTTAACACAATAAAAATCAGACTTTTCGACGAGCGCGTTTCGAACTTTTGTAGCATGACATTGTCGTGAAAATAAAAAAAAAACTGATTTTCCCCCAAACAGAAGTTTGTGCTTGTTCGAGAATGACATTATCGACCCGTTTGCCAAACAAAAGACAAGTGCCGAGAAACGATTTCACTTTCAGATCAGGTTCCACTGTCGTCATTAAAAATGTATACCCACCATCGATGATGGAACACCAAACCGGGGAGTGGATATTTACCTTGGACAAGTTAAGCTCTCCTTAATAAAACGCCTAAAGACGGTTTGAGGGCGGTCTAGGGATAAGTGCACAATCAAAGCAGGATACGTTTGTCACGAAGAATACCATTAACGACGTGGACTCGCGTTGTATATATCTCTTTTTAAATCTATTTTTGCACCCTTCAAGGCGCAAAAAAAAAACTCTATAAAAGTTAAGTTCTTGAATTTATTTGATATATAAAAAACGCCCGTATTATATGTATAGCAGTTAAACAACCAACAAGACTGGGGGTCGTGAAAAACCATTTATGCAAATGTTTCTCTCGGATCTTTCTCTCTCCCCTTGTATTATTGTGTTCGTGTATATATACGTATACACTCAATGAAATGAAACCCGTGTGGCTTCCACCGAATTTGTGGCCAGGGCTTAATTTTTACGGCGTTATTTTCAATTTACTGTGTGGCTCACCCCCTCCACCCTCGTACGAACACAGTAAATTCCTGCATTTCCTCCGGCTTTGGTATACGGCGTGAACCGAATGTGTATATCACCGGATAAACAACGGGTAAACCACTATTTTTATTTGTTTTTTGCATTTAGTGAATTACCAACACGAATAATATACCCCAGTGGATAATATAAACCACGTATTATAATTTTCGAGAATTTAAACCAATCAAATTATACTTAGGTACTTAGGTATGTGCAGATCTCTGCGAATCAACTTTTATAAGCACGCTTGAAGTGTCTGCAAAAACAATCCTCGTATTTTTTAATATTTATTCACGAGTTTATTTAACCGATATTTCCATTACCGAGTTGAAGCGTAAAAGCTTACCGATGAATGACCTAAGTTCCGGGAATTTATGTTTTTACATTTATTTAATTCAATTTATCTCTGTTTATAAATCATTTTCTTTAAATCTTTTGACGTGGAAACGAGTTTCAATAAAATATAATCGGAAATAAAACACTGTATATCCTCTAGTAAAATTCATCAATATTTGATGCACATAAGGCAAGTGGAAAATTATAAACTTAAAGATGTATTATAATTTAAATATTGTATTGATAATACTAAAATCAAATTCATTTTTACGCAAACTTCAATCATACTAAAATCTTATTAGCTGATAGTTATACTTTATATTATTTATATTGTAAGTACTATACAAATTAAAGGTGAATTTTATTTTGATAATGCATATGGTACTTATGGACAATTTTTTTTTTACTATATTTAGCATAAGTATAAAATATGTAACAAGTGTTAAAAGTGCACAAATATATTAATTATTAATACATATGTATAATGTATGTTTATATCATATATAGGGATCGAATTTATATGCACAAAAAATCCTCAAAATATGCTTCTAAAAATGCTGTAATATGCTACAAAATATGTATTTATTTTTAAATATGTACTTAAATATTCACTTAAAATGTTGTTTAAAATTATGTACAAATATATAAATCCGGTCTCTAATCATAAAATAGAGTTAGATATGTCCCAGATTTTTTAAAGAATATTATATTTATAAAATATAAGAATAAAATTGACCACTGCAGGTATACATTGTTTACGTTTACATAAAGTTGTACACAAAAACGACTATCTCAAGACAAAAAATGTCTAACAGATATATTACTTAAAATATTTTATAATTAAAAAGAGAAAAAATATACAATAAGATTTTTTTTTTTTCGTATACCTTATGTATTCAACTATTCTCGTCCACTATACCTTATATGGTGCGTTTCAATTTCTCGAAGTTCTTTCGATTCTCAATAAATGGAATTCTTATACGTATGTGCCAAGTGCTCTAGACATCCTGGGCGACACAAGCCATTAGGACATTCGATAGTCTTATGGAGTCGTTTCAATTGGCCTATGTAAACGTTCAGTGTCGTGTTTAATTGATTATCCTCGCCGAGACAAACATTTAATAATTGCTCTTTAGAAAATATGTGACCGTACAATAAGACGTGTAACATTACGAAATAACGATTTGTAGAATACAAACTTTATGGTACACTCAATGTCAGTAAAATTAATTGTACACCATACTTAGCTTATGTACAGTATTATTTATATATATATAATACTCGTACATACAGCAGTTATAGTAGTACTCCATATATCGTCAATGTTTTTATGCTTTATTGTTTCTTGTAATTGTAATTAAAAATGATGTTCACTTTCTCATGTAATTCCATGTATGAACATTATAAATTTACGATTTAAACTAGTATACATAGGTAGTTATATAAATGTTTCGTGCACATTTATCACAACAACGTTTCTGTATGTATAATTAAAAAACTGATGTAGTAACACACCTATATTGTATTTTTTCGTTGCTAAAATTTTATGTAGGTTAATCATTAATAATAATCAAATAATATAAAATTACATTTATTTAACATATTTGAGTATAATATTAGTAAAATATTTATTATAATCGTCGTAGGTGAAGTTTAAAAACAAATTATTTATTTAAAAATGTGAGTACGAAATTATTTTATACTTCAGTTCATTGCCTATATTATATTTGAAGTAACTACCTACCATTATTATATTATAAGCACATAATAAAATGATTGAAACGATTTAAAACATCCTTGTTGCCGATCAAATATTATTTTCTAAAAACTCTTAATCTCACACCGAAGAAGCGTCTTGAAGAGGACAATATGCCATTGGTGAGTAAGGAGTTCGGGAATAGACTGGTGGTACACGACAGTGCTATAGTGATGCTGCTGCAAAATGAGTCCATTAATTAAAACGAAACAATGGAGACAAACGGGGGTGTGTATGTCTGTGTTTGATAACGAGGTCTACTTCCCTTAGCCCGCCATCGCTAGGGGCCTCCTTCAACTTTCCAAAGATAATATTCTTGGCTCCGTCACTCCAACACGTCAACAATATAATTAATTACGGAACGAAATTACTAAACTCTTGCAACTCTAATTGATATTAATTGTCTGTATATTATAACAGTGAAGGACTGGGAGATGGACGAGGATGGATATTTTTAAGGAAACGAAAGGGGTACGCGGAGAGAATGAGAGAGAGAGAAAGAGAGAGAGAGAGAGAGAGAGAGAGAGAGAGAGAGAGAGAGCATATTTCGTCGACAATAAAGTTTTCTCCAGCTACATAAAAAGAAAAAAAAGGGTTAAGGAGACCTCGGTTTCAGGAAGCATAATCTTCATTAATTTTGACATCGCATACTTTTTTTTTCTTTATTCACTTAGCTATTTTCATTTCCAACCCTTGATGTCTTTGTAAACCTTTTGACGGAGCGCCTTTTCCTCTTTACAAAATCGTTTGACCGTCTAAGATAAACTTTTGCCATTACAAATTTTCTACTACAAAGTGCTTTTCCTTACAATCAGTTACAATAAATTATTTAAAATTATTTTAACTATACGTATATAAATAAATAAGTACTCTGTATTTCATGTACATATATAGTTTAATTATAATCTTTTAACTATAATAACTAGTCAGTTCTGTATTATTATATTCTAAATTTTCGATTTTAATATTCTACGCGTACAACCAGGTCATTATACTATATTTATTTAATACCTTTTAATATTAAATTATAAGCAATCAAAAAGGCGTTAAGATAATTTGAAGGTCCCAAGTGTAAATCGTGTATATTTGTACTAAAAATACCATTCTGAGTGATGGTGGATGTGAATACAAGTACTTAATTCGCTTTGACTTTATATATTTATATATATGTGTCTATACTTTATATTTCTTTTAGGTTCATGATTAAATAACTGATTGGTTATTATATTAATATAATATTACTGGAAATAATCAGTAACTCATAATTTACTAGATCTTGTCTTCCAATTTTCAGTTTGGATAAAATTTCTATGACCAGTAGGTCTAATTTTGTAAATTACTCAAGCAAAAGTATTTAAATAAAAGTATTCAAATATTTTTCATGTACTCGAATATGTATTTTAAATAATTTTACAGATTATCTGTATTTAAAATTAAATATTATTTTCAAATACTTTTTTTTTTAAATTTTACTTGAATTCTATCACATTAAAATAATAAAATAATTAACCAATTATATATTTATTTTATATTAATGAGATTTATCATACATTTATCAATGCTATTTAAATATAATCAATATTTATGTGGCATATTATACACATTTGCCGTACAAACTAATTACTAACTATTTCATTCCAAATACCAGAATCTGAGGATTCTATTTATATTTTACAATATTACACTATTATACATTATAACTTATATCAATTAACACAATTGCATAACAAATTGAAAATTCATTTTATTTAAATTTTCCAATTACATTAAAGTTCTAATTTATGGCCTTTGAGAACACCTATCTATTTTATTCGTTTACGACCATGTGAAACATGAATATATTTTTTAATTTTTTTTTATGATTGAGAGATAAGCAACGTTATAAATTTTTTTTAAGTATTTGAAAGAATATTTTTTTATCGAGTATTCAAATATGTATTTTAAATATTATTGAAAATAGGTATTTGTAACTATATCTAAATACTTTTAAAAATTATCTTTTACAAGACTGATTAGGTTATATGTTTAAAACGGCCGAGTATCAAACAAGCAGTGTTCGATCTATAAAAAGAAATAAAATGGTCGTACAACAAAACTGTTGTTATTTCAAAAATTTTTTACGGTTTTGTCTGACGAGAGAAAACTATTTAGGTACTAATAACAATAGAAAATAACCTTTTAAATACTTTTTATCTTAAATTTATAATTTGAAAATGTACTATGAGAAACTTTTGATGTTAATTTATCATCCAAAAGTGTTAGAGAAAAAAAAATCATAATGAAACAATGAATTTTGTTCACTCAATCTAAAATTTAAATAGAAATAAAAATACGATTATAAAATTATATATAATAAAATATATTACATTCTTATAATATGAGTAGTTTATATTTTACAAGCTTGTAGACAAATCGTATAAAAAAAATTTGAATGTTTATTTAACCAAATATATTTATTTTCATGGATTACATTGCGTGAATTAAAAATATAAATATTTTAATAATTTTTTGTTTTTTCGTGTCGATTTAATTTTCTATTACCTATTTCTATCGTTTCGTTTTATGTGTAATATTTTCGTTTTATCTGACACGTCTCCAATAACGTAACGTTGCAAACAGACCAAATATTGTACGGGTTAACCGCTGCGGAAACCCTAAACATGTTTGCAAAAACGGTGACTACCACCACGGCCAAATAATTCGATTAGTGCACGAATTCAGTCAGAAATAAAATTGCGATCGTACTGCGACTTGTCCGTGGACAAGCCGAGCGCGCATACCAGAGGGGGTAAGACGAACGGCGGGAGCTACGAGAAGAACAAGAATGACCGCGCGTACAGGTATTCGGCGGATCTCTGCAATATAGTGTTGGGACGGGACGGGGAAAAAACCTGGAGGAAAAAAATTTAAAAAAAAAAAAAAAAGAAATAAAAAGTTCACTGGTTCTTCTTTTTGTCCGTCGCGCACAGTCGCCTGGTGACGTGCACAGACCACACCGTGGTTTTGACACAATCGAGAGAACGCGTAGGAATGCCTTTGATCCGTTCGAGCTGCAATAAATTTCCGATTGGCCGGGTCGATAAAAATGAGAAACACGCGTTTTGAGTTTTGGATTTGGCGTGCTGCAGCGTGCACACGGCTTAAACATAGACGATGTACACACGGGTACACTCCGCGAACTGCACCGGATGCCGATACTGGTTTCTCTTGTTGGCATCGAAAACGTTAACGATAAAAAAACAAAAAAAAAAACCAACGATAATCGAAAACTAAAAAAATCGCCAACTGATGTTCGCGCAGAACACCTCGCACACGTGTAATAGATGAAATGTAAAAAACAAAACCCGTTAACAGCGGTGCTCGCGACGAAATAAGGAGGACAGCTCCAAATAAGACCTAATACGTACCTAATCGTTAACGTATTTTTTTTTTTTTTTAGACGCGGGTAGATCTTATCGCGGGACGAACGTCTTGAAAAACAAAATTCCGCAACATTGCACGGCAACGATCCGTTCGCCCGGGAAAACTAACGGTTTGCGAACAACCGACGCGGACAAAACGGAAGACGACGCGGATTATCGTGACGAAACATTGTTGGACGTACGATACAATTAATAAACTTTTATCGACGTCGACTGAACAAATTTTTTTTTCCCCCGTCGATCGAGCGCTACAGATCGTCATGGGATGTATAGGTACCGTACGCACAATATATCGCGTACGATTTACGAACATTCGACAGCTGTTGTGCGCGCTCAGACGCACGAACGTGTGTACTTATCTAACACGTGTAAAAAAACATAACGCGTCCGTTTGCGCACCGGGTGACTGTGGCGTCCGCTATCATATAAACGCAACAACAACGCAACGTCATGCACGTGTCGCCCTTGGCGTCCCTAGAAATTGTTTTAGAGGGGAGGGGGCGAAATTAATTTTAAAAAAAATGAAGATTTTTTTTTTTTTTTATACATTTTATACTTACGTTTTATTTATTCTTTTTCTTCGAACATAAGATGCACTATAAGATAAAACAGTCCAATTATCATTAAAGATGGTTTTCTTCCATACATAATATATATACGATATATATTAAAGTAATCCATGTTCACTAAATCGGCGCGTTACAGAAAATGCTAGGGAAAACAAATTTAAGATTCTAGGGAAGGCAAGTGCCCCGTCTTGCCCTCCCTCTCGGCAGTACGCGTTACGTAGTCGTCGGGTAATCTCATTTCGACGTGTGTCCGAGCTCGAAAGCTGTACGAGCGCGATATTATTTTCCATTGCTCTCCGTGCGTCTCCTTTTCTCGTTCCCGTTCGACGTTTCTCCGCTGAAATCCTGTGTACGTCGAAATTTATGTGCCTCTCTCTTTCTCTCTCTCTCTCTCTCTTCTCTCTCTTTCTCTCTCTCTGTGGTCGGCTACACAACGACACACGCACACATACACATGCACACGCACACGCATCAACTGTTTCGCGTGCGTGGGCCGCCGGTCACAGACGTAGCCGCCGGAATCTTGGCGCGATACGAGACGTTCGGCCCAGACTATCCCACGGCTAATTCGTACCGGCGGCAGTGTATATGATTTACGGTTTACCCGCGGGAGTGCCGCGTGTACGTACGATAATGCCGACGGACTTGTGTGTACGTTTTCACTTTTTACCTTTTTCCTCGTACCCCCGGTGTGCGCCTACAACCGTGCGTGCACGTGCGCGCGTAAACGTATAAATAAACGACCGTACACCGCAATGCGTGATGCCCCGTGAACGTCTTTAAAATCGCTCACGAAACGCACGTTTACGTGTTCACTTTATCCTGTAATTTTTTTATATTTATAGTGATCGTATACTGTAACGTAGATACTGTATTTAACGAACTGTAACGTAGGTAAGCGTAATTGACACGCGCGTTCGGATCGTTTTTTTTTTTAACGTTTTCCAAAAGTTCTAAGATTATATGTTACGCAGGTACCGGTACACACGTATTATATTTTATCACCGCATCTTGCACGTACGATTAGCAATTTAAAAATTTCAATTTTTAAACGTATTATTGGTGTTTAAAAAATCATTCGAATTACGTAGAGGTGTTAATAATGTGTTTTAAATCCGATACAACTACGTATGCGTGTTGAAGTAACTATCTCGTCGGATTGCACCACCTTAGTATCCGCTTTAAAAACGCATTCGAATTGAAACCAACTTCTTCATTACTACCGTTGTCATTCAAAATATAATTTGATCTACATAATACGAGACGATACTGACCGAAAACAGAACCCTAACAAATTTTACTAAGAAATAAAAACGATATAAATCATTATCTTGGTCAGTGTAATATAATTCCAACAACGGTCCAACGACGAACCCGATTTTCTACGATTTATCTGTTGGACCGACGAATCAAAGTTTACCAACAACGGTATAATTAATAAACAAAATAACCGGTATTGGGCTGATCACAATCCATATTGGACGACTGATACAAATCACCAAACAGTTTGGGGAACTAACGTTTGGTATGGGTTACTAGATGGGAGACTTCTCGGCCCGTATTTTTACGAGGTACACTTACCGGGAGAAGATACTTGGAGTTTACATGAACTAACATTTACGTCTAATTGAGGTTAATTAATTCCTCAAAATTAAATTTAAATGATTTAATAATATCTACAAACCTACAGATACAAAAATAATAAATAAAATTTCATAATAATTCATAAAATTCTAGTATGATTGGTAAAAAATTCAATAATTTTAATCGAAACTTTGACTGGTTGCCATTTAGTCAAATTTGATTTTAGAGCTATGGTAAAAAGGACCAAATCGACTTAAAAAAATTCGGTCTATCCGAAATTGGTATTCAAAACACCTATTGCCATTTAAAAAAATGCAAGTTGTATTGCGTATGCGCACACGGAAAGATCTAAAAATGTAAAAATCATTAAAAAATGTGTATTTATGTATTCCCTATCCCCTCCTGAAAACCGCATATTAATCCGATGTCACTGGACAGAATTATTTAGTGTTACCTTTAAAAGGAAACACACTGTATATATATATATATATATATATATATAGAACTATGGTCATATTAAATTTTTATTATAAGTATTGATACAAAAAAATGCATGTAATGATACCGAAAAAAGTATATGTAATAATACATATTTTTAGTAATTGTCGAGCTAAAATGGTTCTATACCAGCAGCTAAAAAAAAAACAAAATACATAAAAAAATTAATGCAATATTTGTCCCTGACGGTTTTCACACAAAACATCTCTGCCTTGGTTCAATTTCATATAATGCAATTTATAGATTAATTAAATGTAAACGATATTTATGGATAAAGTCGGGCTATCGTTACACCATTTATTTATTTGATTGTTTATTCTTATTTTTTTTATTTGAAAATTAAGGCTTCAACAGCAAAAGTTATTAGCCATTAAACGTTACATATTACATGTGTTAGGCGTTAGATTTAAAATTACAATATTACATAGGTAAAATAAGGTTTAAATTTAAAATTTATTAATAGTGTTTGTGATATTTAAGAATGTGATAATTTTCAGAGTTTGGCTTTCGGTAAGTACTTTTATCATGTTAGATGGTGTGTTCAAGTCGGTGAGGTATATTGTGTACACTCTTCTACTAATGTGTTTGTCAGTTAATGATAATTGGCATGTGTCGCATATTGGTTGAGGCTTATTTTGAATTAAGTATGAGTGTATGAGAAAAAAGTGTTCATGCTTATTTTCTACAAATATAAAATATTACGGTTTCAGGTTTGTTCGAAAAAAATGTTATCCGAAATTATATAACATACATATTAGATAATATATATGAAATATGAATTTTTTAAATTTTAAACAAATGACTTATCGCGACTCAAATTCGAGTCGCGACCAACCGATTGAAGACCACTGATCAAGTATATACAGTGGGTCAAAAAAGTTTCTGTACACTGATGATCAATTTTTTAATAACATTTAATGATCATTTAAAAGTATCTATATTTTTAACAAACTTATATTCAGAAACGTATAAACGATTTATTTTTAGAAAAATAAATCACGCATGTTAATTATTTTATTGTTTATATATATATTTCGCAATATTAACCAATAAGGACTTTAAATATGATTTTTGATTGAGATTCACTACCCTTGGAAGTGGAAACAGAAAATAACATTTCGTTTTATAATAGTATAATGAATAACAGTAAATAAATTCCTCATTTAGCTGAAAATCTTAACAGACCTATTAGTGACTTCAGATAATGATTATATTACATGTTTGTACATTATTTGAAGTGATGACTTGCAAGACTTGACGCGTCAAAAACTATGATGGATTTGCAAACACGAAAAAACTACATGATTCTTTGATATAGTATCACAAATTATTATGTATAATACAATATAAGACACCTGACCTAAAATATTGAAGTTTAGCCTTATTTACGGTTAAAAGTCCAAACAATTCTTAAACATTGATAAGTGTAATAAAATTAATTCTATAATCAACTGCTGTATTGAACTAAATCTTTTTTCAAATGAAGTTTACGAGTTCGGTATTATAATATTGACATACGATACAACAATAAAAATATTTTGTTCACATTAAATGATTTATATATGATACAATAATGCGTTGAAGACGAGAAGCTAATAATTTGAAATTCAGAATGCCTTCGCAAAATGTAACGTACGTACACGGGTCGCGATTGAGATGACCGATTTACTGTCTAATATTAGAACGGAATTCGATATCGATTTTAACACAGATTTTCACGTACATGCAGAATTAAAAAATATAAGGTTAGACGTACTCGGTAGATATGAACATGTTTACGTGCCATATCCGATCCACAACATCGTCGTGCTACTCTCCGACGGTCTAACGGAGACGAACGGCTTTTTCTTATTATAAAACTCCGCTGCTGATCTTCGCGTCATCGCAATAATTTAAATCACGTGTGCGGCGCATCACGTGTACGCGCGAGTGGAAAATATTTCATCAAATTTACGTGCGGTCGCCACAGCGCTCTAAATCGGTAACATACCTCGTGTTCGCGTGTACACGCACGCACGCGCACACGGTCTATAAACTGCGAACGCCGACGGACGCCTTTTGTTGTTGTGAATTCCACTTGTACCCGTCACACGCGTACGGATCGTTCAAAAATAAATCACACGAGAAATAGCGAGAGAGAGAGAGAGAGAGAGAGAGAGAGAGAGAGAGAAGTCGCGCGAAGAACTACAACGACGATGGAAATGGAAAAAAATTAAACGAATAAAAGCAATGAAATCTACGTAAGCGCGCGCGTGTATTATACACATTCTACACGTACCTACCCGGTGTACGAGGGGGGTGGGGGATGGGGGGGGGAACGAAAGAAAATAAAAAAATGTCCAAAGGTGTGAGAAACGCGAAGATACGCGCGCAAACGAAACGCACGCGCGTTTATCGACGGCGAACGATTTACGGAATTTTATTGTTCGAGTTTAATACCCACAGTATGTACCTGTACTGCCGGGGGTGGAGAGAAGTGTCGATTACACGGGGCCGGCGGAGGCATACCGATAAATCGCCAACGGACAAAACCACCGGCGATAACCGGGTAAACGACAAGTGTCCATTGGCGGCGGCGGTCCATTGTGCGCGTTCGCCGCGCGGCAATTACCCCCCCCCCCCCCCGCGCCCGCCCGCGCACGAACTCGACCCGGGGCTGACGGACAAGACAATGCGTTGCGCTGGCGCCGTATAAATCGCCGACTACGACCGCGGTAGGTACGCGCACACGCACACGCACACACAGAAAGGTATAATAATGCCACCGCACATAGGTCAGTACACTCGTCTAATAGCTGTTGCGTACACGTATTACTACTACTACTACTACTACTACTACTACTACTACTACTACTACTACTACTACTACTACTACTACTA
>NW_020271750.1:360862-592728 GCF_003268045.1 Sipha flava
TACTACTACTACTACTACTACTACTACTACTACTACTACTACTACTAGTACTACTACTAGTACCGCGCGCACGGTCATATAGGGAAATTGATACGTACGTACGGACGCACGTGTGTGCGCGCGCGCGTAGGTATAAGTGTACGTCGGTACTCGTCGTCGGACAAATGTACATACTCATATATACATATATACGTGTGCGCGTGCGACCATGGGGGATCAAGGGGGAGGGCGGAGAGAGAGAGAGATACAGAGTAGGAAAGGAACGGCGAGGAAGAGAAGAAGAAGAAACGCAAATGAAAAAAAGGTGTCGAATACGCGCGGCTCCCTAAATGGCAAATCCGGGCGCCCGCAATATCCTCCGCGCCGTACGTGGTACGTGTACTACGATAACGCGCGCGTGTGTTCCCGCGACCGACCGGCGCGCCGGTACCTGCGCTGTGTGCGAATCGCTATCGATTCGTTTCTTGATCTCGGCGACGGCGCCGCGCGCTCACCGCGACAACCGCCCGATCGGCACGATCATCTCGACAGCACGTGCACGCATTGGAGTGCCCGCGTGAACCCGACCGCGCGGCCACCGTAACAGTGGCGTGTACGGGATATGTTTTCGGGAGCGGCTGCTACGGACAGAGTTGAATTACCACTGCTATCTAAGAATTACTAACAAGGCACTGTAGCTACATCTCGTTTACAGAATATCCCAAAACGATTTGACGTTGGACGCGAATTCTAAATCAGCATAAAGCACCATCAAAATATAATATACGTTCAAAACAATTTTTAAGATTTTTAAAACATTTCGGGGGGGGGGGGGCTGTAGCTCACTATCCCTCCACCTACATACGCCACTGCACCGTATAATAGGCGCGTATATGTGCGGATAAGATTTTAAAAAATAGCACTTCTGGTGGACCGTTCGGTTACCGCGAGGCACGTGAACAACAATTCTCTGGCTGTGTACCTACGGTTCGTCTAGGACGTACATTTCGATTGCATCTCTAGAAATTTAACGGTCGGGCCCGCACTCGATTTTTAAATGTCGTAACTAAAGTGTGCACTCGAACGTTAGAGCGTTCCCATTGAAGTACGATGTACCCGGGTGCGGTACGTACCAACGTACGACTGGACATAACGGGACGGGACTTTTGCAATAGCTACGGTAAATCATAAACACACTCCATGATTACCCATCGGAAGTAAGTACGCGGACGACAACGACGGTCAGTGTCGTGTAATGTTGGGCGCCCGGGCACCGGGCCATAATTTACCTTTTTTCAAAAAGGTGTACGGTAATTGAACCATTACGATTTTACATTTATAACAGGTAAACCCGATGATTAGACCATTATTTTCAACTATTTTTTATTATTGTATCCGGTAATTGGATCACTATTATAAATTAATATTGCTACAATACCTAACGGTGCACACGAAACGGTCGAAGCGACCGTGTGTCTTATCAAAATGTATATGAAATTATATGGAATTATCACGGGCTGCCATAGTCTCATAAAATTAAATGGATAAAAATTGTTAAAAGTGTAATTTACAAAGATTATAGAACGTCGCGATCGTTTAGTTGATTGCAAACTATACGATTCACGTTTAGTTATACATGCTAGTTCGGTAATATACGAGTAAAATGGAATTATTGGAGTTTATAACGACGGAGACAGGAAAAAAATTATTAATTTTTAATAATTATAAATTTTCTTTTACTCACGAGAGTCAATGTGGCGAAATTCGTTAGCCGTGTTTTTTTATATTATAAAGTATTATATTATTAGTATTATACTTTTTGCATTATATTAGATTTGTGAACTAATCTGCGTATGACATTATTAAAAAAAAAAAATCAAAAAAAATATTGTATTTTATGCATTATAAAAATAATTATTAGTTAACAAACGTTGTATATTCGTATATTTTTATGCTGTTCGTTTATGGTCAAATAGTAAAATGTAAACAAATATTATATACGAAGCAGGTACATAAAATGTGACCCAATTACCGACCGCCCGTTATGTTTACTAGGCGCTGCTGGTTATTGTTCTTGTACGACGATTCGGTTTTTGATCGTACGGATCGCAGAACGATAGGATAAAGGGTGCGCGCGCGCGAGGTTGATCGACTTCGATCGATTTTAACTAAAAATAAAACGGGTTCGCGCGGAAGCGGTCGCGGAGAACTGTCAAGTGCGAAACGCGGTGCTGCGTCAGATGGACGTGTAGTCGTCGCAACCGCCGCGCGATAAAAATGAAAAAAAAAAAAATTAACCGGACCGCTGCTGCGAAGACGGCAACAACAATAACGCGCCGGAGCGCCGAGTCCGCCGCGGTACAAAGGCGGCGGCGACAGCGTTTCCAGGAAAGTTGTCGCGGCGGTCGAGTCCGGTGCGCCGCTACCGACGCCACCACGTCGCGTTGGTCGCCGGCCAATTATTGCGGTCAGCCGCGGCGATGGCGGGCCCCCCCGCCCGCGTGCGACTCGGTCGGGTTCGCGATAATTACGAGTGGCCGCGGAGGCGTGGCCCGACGGTTGTCCGACAACGGTGCACGGGCTACCTGTTTGCCGTCCGCGGCCACGCCCAGGTCAACCGTATCCCCCCCCCTCCCCGGACGGGATACCTGACGGTGCGGGGGCGGTCACGCCGGTCGGCCGCGTGCGTGTACGACATCGCCGGTTTTTTTACGTACGCCGACGTATGAACCCGATTACCGTTCGACGTGCCGGAGAAACCGCGAAACGCATTGTCGACGAAATTAATTCAAAATCGGTCTACACCAGCCACACACGACTTATTTGGGCCACGTAAAATTTTTTGAAATAGTTCACGCGCCGCAAGACGAAAAATTAACGGAACGGAAATTGAAAAATAAAAAAAAAGTTTACACATTGTGTAACGTTTGAAAATGTATTATAAAAAAATTGTATTAAATGTTTATTTTATAAATCGGTGTGAATGTTTTATATTGAAATCGTTTTTCAACTATTTAGGACATATCTGATTTGCAGTTGCTGCGCTACTCTTAACAAGTCGCCAAGATGTGATTTCTGTGCACATTATTTGTACTTTTCATTTTTGAATTGGCGACAAACTTCGATAGTTTTTTTTTATACCCGTTTTACGTTCATAATACAAGTTTTGAAATTTATATTTTATCATTAAATGAACGGGTTCTGTTTGGGCCACATATAAATCGTCGGAGGGCCGCAGGTTGAGTATCGCTGGTCTACACTGTCGTTATTGTACGAGAACGTTAAACGATCAAATTTCCATTCTGTTTTTCCGATCCGTGCCGATTGCGCGAGAACGCAACGCGATATGGACGGACGCGGACCGGGGAGATTTGATGATCCCGTTTCGTATTTTTCAACAGACCTATAACAACGTTTTGTTCGTACGGTGTTTATTGGTTCTGTACAATTTTTGAAACCCGAATCAACGATATTTGCTCATTAACTTCCGGTAGACCCAATCTGATCTCGGAGAACGTTACAGGTACTACTCGTATCTTTAATCATCACCCATCACGATACTACCGAGTAAATAAACGGGATTTTTCGTAAAATATTAAAATCGTTATAGCCAAATTTATCGCAAAACTACAACTATACACAAACATTACTGCATTAACTATTAACCGTAATCTTATGTACCAAGTGTCGGATCTAGGAAATTTGACACCAGAGTTCAATGATAATACGGCGCCCGTGACCTAAGTGGAAGTACGGGGTAAGTTTATGATTTTTTATACTTTTCATAAACTCAAGAGCACCCTTTACCAACGGTGCCTGGGGCAAGCATATGCATTTCCAATCTACATCCAGCAATGTATATACCAACTGTTTATCAGTTCTAGAGCAACAATCTTACGGATCTAATTACCGGCCATCGATGACCAATAAGTCGCATTCACTCGTATATCCGGCAATGTTCAATGGTTTCTTTTGCACACCTTTTACACCTTTTACCTTTTACCTTTTACCTATTTATTCCAATTAATCTATAAATGTACAATAAAATATCGTGTATATTTAGTCGGTATATTAATGGTTGAATTTCGTTGTTTTGGTAATCTTTTTTGTTTTTCATAATATATAACAATTACCTATAATATTGTTTAATTTACTTATTTTTTTACGATATCCTTCTTTTAACCAATAAGTATAATTTATATAAAATATACTACAATGGTTAATAAACTGTAAATTTCTTAAATTTTCTTATCTTAATACAGCTATTATTCATCCCGAACTCGTTATTGAAATATCATTAAAAATTACTAATAATTGTTAATTAATATATTTTGTAACCGTAATCAATACTATGATTACATTATAATTTTCACCATAAAAAATAATTTCAACGTGCTCCCGACACATGCTTAGAGCTTATAAGGGGTGCTGCATTATGGACATAAATTTGTTTGTAACTGTTGTAAATTTTATATTTTTGCAATAATAACTATCGATAATTGTTATAATAAAAAAAAAAAATTGCAATTGTGGTTATTAATTACATTAATTTATCTTACGATTGATAACTACAAATTGTAATCGTTGTCTTCGATCTTTCATCACAGATTACGATATGCCCAACATAAGGATTTCGTGAACCGTACGGCTGTTCGTTCAGTCCGTACGAACGTTTGAGTGGACTCGTTTAATTAACGTGCCGCGATCGTGGTACGTAAGACCGCACACTGGTAAAGCAAAATGAACTGAAGGAATTTAAATCATGTTTAGTCATTTTGCTTTTAGTTATAATAAATCATTATGATCGCACACTAGATAAAACATAGTTAGTCAAATCAAAGTAAAACCAGTGCTTGACTTGAGAGGGGACTTAGGGGGATGAAGTACCCTAACTAATTTTCAGAAATTTTAACGTCCCCCTACTATTATTACGTTATAATTGTAAAGCTTAACAAGCTTAACTTTTCAGATAATGCGTATAGTAAATGGTATGTCAAAATTATGTTGATGCATAAATATAGTATAATTACCTTTATATTGTAGACAATTTAACATAAATAAATAATTGTTGCCATCATTTTGATATAACCATCCAATTACTGATTGATTATGACTAATAAAAATAGCGCACGTTCTATTTCAACAAAGCAATATTAGTCATGACTATAGTCAAAAATGTTTTGTTTTAACTGCGCTATATCAGCTGATATACTAGTATGCGTGTCTTACATTAAATATAAATGTTTTATTTTTCATAAGTCACAATAAAGCGCTATTAGGCGCTTTAAAGCAGTTTTGCTTTGCCTGTTTGCGGTCACCCTAATAGAGTAATCGTTTCACGGTTTTATATGTTATTTTTCAGAGTTTAACGACGCGAGTAAGACTCGTGGATCGGAGAGAAAAAAATAAAGTAAATAAGGATCATAGGAAAACACTGATTTTTCGTACTGCCTCCTCGGCGCTGCGTCGGTGCGGCAACAACATGCCGGTTTAATTAAGACGGTCGCTCCGGAGCCACTTTTAATCACGTGCGCCTCGACAATTTGTCACGCTCCGTCGTGACGTATACGCAACGTACGTGGGGTGCGCGAGTTAGTATACTACCGCAGACGTGTCTTGAGGAACAGCCGAAGACGAAGACCGTACGAGATATATTACCCGCACAAGTCTTTGTTATTAATTTTTCCGTTCGTCCTGTGTAGATATAAACGTGTGTAAAACCAGAGCCGTACCGAGCCGTTTTTTTATCCTGAGGTAGAACTCAAGCTACGCTAGATTGTAGGGTTGTCACACTCACAGGTTTTTGATATGTACGATACGATTCGGAAAAATCTGAAAAATCGTAATCAGGTTTCTAGCAAATACAAGAAATACAATTTTTAACCACAAGTATATAATTATTAGTTATCATCTTCTTATATTACGGTAAACGAATAGATTTGATGTTTGCAAATTGTTATGTTAATAATAACGAAAATATAATAAAATAATTTAAAACGATTATTATTTATACATTAATTTTCCTTGCAAATACAATGTAGATATTAAGCAGATACCGACCGATCGTCGATTAAACGGAAAATTGTTATTATGATAACATAATATATATTATTAATAACAAAATATAAAACTATAATTTATAATAATAAACACTAAAAATAATTCAATAATTGTAAAGTAATAAAGTAATCAATGAACAAATACATTTTATATTGAAAATATCGTATTACGTTTACGGAACGATGCTTAGTATTGCAAAATATTTAAATATTATAATGTCATTTGTACACTACTGTACAATAATTAATCCTTTTTTATTAAATTAATCATTTAATATTTTTGCGCCCCCCCCCCAGCTTCGGGCGCCTAAGTCCTTGATCGTTTCACCCTAGTTACGGCTTTGGTGTAATCTACGTTCAGTCTAAACGTTTTTACATACACAAGCCTTATATAGGTACATACGACGGCGCCTACTTGCGTGTAACTGAAATGTCCGAATGCCGGTGCGATACCTATGGGCGCATACCGTGCACGGAATAGACATTATTCAACAATATAAAACAATATGAGAACACGACTGAAATTTATAAACACCTATCCATATAAAGATGTGTACGATATAATATTCGCATTCTGCAAGAATACGCATTGGTTTTACAAAGCGTCTACCTACATTTATTTCTATAATATATATAGTGGCGCTTTAGTTATATCAGTAAAAATGTCTTAAGTAAAAAAATCATATGAGTGTATATTTTCAAGCATGTATTCCGGGAGTAACCAAATTGGTTCCCGTTTGAAAAAGGTATTTTATTAGGTACAGCCGAATAGGTTCCCGTTTAAAAAAAGCATTTTATTAGGTATAGCTGAATTGGTTCCCGTTTGTGTACAGGTAAAATAAGGACAATTTTAATTTTTAAAATAATTTATTTACAATATTAAAAATTAAAATCTAGCAGGCCAGTGCATAAAGAGCAAAAAACAAAATTTTAAAAACTATATTTATGACAATAATAGTTACAATTATTATATCTATAAGATAGAGTATAGAAATATAGAAGACTATAAATTACTAGAGATTAGCAAATTACAAGCAAATAGGAAAGAAATAACAAATACTTGGAAAATTGTATGACAGATTACATTAATGAGAAAATTACGAGAATTGAATATTTAAAGAAAGTTAGCTTCAAATTTGAAAATCAGTGGTTTTAAATTGTATTTATTATATTTTATTATTTGTTCTTCGTATACGTAAGTGATGACTTGTTGACTTCCAAATCAACGATTTAAAATTGTATATATTTTATCATTTTTTTTAACACACATTAACGCACATTATTAATCAAACCTACTTTTAAGTTGACAGTCCTAAGCCTATAAAATTAAGAAGGAAAATGTGCATAATTAAACGGGAACCAATTTGGCTATACCTAATAATATACCTTTTTCTAACGGGAACCAATTTGGCTATACCTAATAAAATACCTTTTTCAAACAGGAACCGATTCGGCTATACCTAATAAAATAATTTTTTCAGGCGGGAACCAATTCGGTGCGTGGGTTTGGAGCTCGGGAACCAATTCGGTACCAGCCTGTATTCCAAGTACGATATCACGATTATATTGTTTTCATGTACAAGACTTAATAATATGAACAATACATGATAATAGTTTTCCAAGTAAAAATGCCCCATATAGAAATTCATATTATTATCATATCGTTTCCTTTTTTTAAATTCTTACTATTATTTTATGAACAAATGGAAAAAATTTAGAAATAATAATAATAACAGGTGCTCTTAGTGTAGTGAAGTGTTATTGAAAATACTTTTAGAAATATTATTTACAGACATGGTTCAATATTTAAAATCCTTTAAAGACTCGGTATCTAGTGTCAAACTGAAGATTAAACTGTCATCTTTCCGTTGAACAAATAGTTTTAGCGTTTACAAATAAAGTGAAATCTTGAATCTTATATGTATAAGTACCAGTCAAACAAACTTCGAGGTAATTTATTTCTTCTCTACGGGGCTGGAAATTGAATCAATCCTGTATACATAGTAATGATGGCAATGCAAACGTTTTGACAGGAAATCATTAATCATCGAATGTAACTGTTATAATATATATACACGAGTGTGCAATATGTGTTTATTATTTTAAATTCCAATGGAATATCACAAAAACGACTAGTTAGGCGACAAACCTACAATTTTAAAACGTTCACGGCTCTTAATAGCTATTGTTTATTCGATGGCCACGATGAAGTGTTTTAACACGTGTTCTCCAACGAAAATGACACGACCCACTTGGGAACGTTTAGAGACACACTTGAGTCTAGACTGGTGTAAATTACATGGTCAAGACACTCTTAAGACACTGTCCAAAATCAATAATGATAATAATAATAATATAATGTGTTGGCTTAAAATGAAAAACAACAAACAACTGATAAAACGTCTTCGTGATACACGAGTAAACAGTAAGCCCATTACGTTCGTGACTATACTAGTCAATAAAAATATTATTTGTTGTATCAACAAAAAAAAAATTAATATATATAGGTCCGTATATTTGCAGAGTACTGCAAAATATTACAAAATTTAATTGTTGCATAAATATTGATGATTTGAAATTTGGTTAACTGATGAAGAATAATACAGTAATAATGAAAATATATTTTAATTTTAACGAAATTACAAGGGTAAAAATTATTATGATACCAAATTTTGATCGGTTATAATTAATAATACATTTGCATACCTTATCCGTAGTTTATATTGCACAACATTTATTTGGACGTGAACTACGGTGGCAATTTCGGGACGTTTAGAAACTCATGTCCCGGAAAATTTCTTCGGAACAAGGTTACAACTCTATCGGGTTTAGCCATGACTAGGCTTAGGGACTTATAGCTCTAAATATTACACAAATATGCATGTAAATATGCTTCTTAAATCATTAAATTATGCATTATAATATGCATTTATATGCATTAAAAAAAAAAAAAATGACCACATAGTACACAAAATAAAACTAAGCCTGTTGAATTGGGAAGGAAAACGATAGTATAATATAGTATTTACCAAAAAATATTCAGGAACTAGTGTAGTACTTATAAAAATCCGGGACCGAATTAGTGTAGTACCTAAAAAAATCCTGGACCCAACTAGTGTAGTACTTAAAATAACTCGGGACCCATCTAGTGTAGTACAGTGGAGTGTCGATTATCCGCACTAATTGGGACCGAAGGGAGTGCGAATAATCGATTTGTGCGGATAATCAAACAACCATTGAAAATTGTAATATAATGTAAAAAACTAATTTACTAGATATAATACTAAATATAATATTCATACATAATATAAAAAATTACATATATATATATTTATATATAATATAACATTATAGTACACGATATAACATAACGAATGATAAAACTAAATTAAATTAAACTAAAAATAAATTTGTACTCAGAAATGTTGTAGTGCAGATAATCGACGCTCCACTGTAATTTTAAATTCGGCACCCAATTCGGATGCAGCCCTTGGACTGACGTTCGTAATCAAATGGATATGACAATAGTTGTAGAAAGTTGTCTGATAACCAACATATGTAGTTTAAGTAGCATGAAATCTCATGACGAAATTATAAAAAAAATTCACAAAGAACGTCGACTGCACGCAATAATTTATGATGACGAAAGAAGAAAGATTTAAAATAATGTTACCTCTATGTCACTATAAAGCACAACAATTTGTAAACTGTGTTAAAAATTTAGTTTTTGTTGAAAATAAAAGTTTATTTTTTAATTCTATAATTTTTATATTGGGTGATAAATATTTTATAATAAAACCCACCAGTGAAAAATGGTAGGATATATATATTAAACTATGTTTAGGACGGTTAAGTCCAGTTGGAATTTAATTTGGTAAACTCTAATTTCGATTTTGATTTCGAATTGTTCTTGGTAAATAATATATTAGATACAACCTTAATATGCTTAATCTACTTAATTTTTGAATATTTATAGCAAAATTATTATTTGTTAGTTTACTACCTATACATCTGCTAAGAAATAATATTATAGGTAAATATTAAATTATATATTTATTATGCTTTTTATGAATCAAAAATATCAAGTATTTTGCTTATTTATAATTAAATTACCGTAAACATTAGAAAAACATAATATATTTTCTAACATATAAAATAATTGCTGGTCATTGGTTATGTTTTATAATAGCTTAATGAACTGAATCTTTTTTTCACAACTATATGTATACATTAGATTATTTATATCCTAAATACATGAAATGATTATTTTCAAATCTATCTTAAGTATGATTTTAATTTGATATAGAATACGATTAAAACATAGTATTGAAATATAATATTATGAATACAGAATGTCACATAAAATTGAATTACCTAAACGCATTATGAGTGTGTAAGTATTATAAAATTGTATGGTATAATCATTATTATTCAATTTAAAAAACCGACCGCATTTGGTATACGTTGAAATTGTATAATTCTTATCTTATTTTTATTATTATAATGTCAATCTTCAAATATAATAAAAATTACTCGTTTTATACAGAAACACGTTTGGAAAGTTATTTTAACAACTTAACGTGTAAGGTCAAGAGATTTGTTTTTTTTACAAGAAAGCCCTTTATGAGTTTCGATCGTATATTGATACGCTACAGAGTATTAAGAAAGGCGTTATTGATTCGTACCATATACGGTTCATGATTAATGTGACAAGACTAATACATTTTCAAGAAGTAGATATAAATTAGGTAATCGATATAATGAAGAAATAAAATACGTGAGTACATTATGTACGGCATTATTCTAACAGGAAATTCATGATGAGTACAATATAGTTTTACTTGTAAGTTGTCATGACATATCAATATATATTAATATAGAAGGTATCTTATTTTCTAAGACCTCGCCAAATCTGTACACAGTATAAATTACTTAATCTTAAATATATATAAATAAATAAATAATTAAATAAGATCAATAAAATAAATGTAATTATATCATTACTTTCTTAGACTGAGAGCTAGTAACGTATTATTTTATTTTATTTAATTAAACTTACTGCTACATCCATTGAATTTTAATATGTGATTCCACAGTGATTAATAATTGCATATACGTTATAATATAAAATATGAACAGTTAGACATCACTTTTATCCTTGCTTTCATTAGATCATTAATCTGAGTTAGTTGGATGTATAGAGAAAAATAATAATGAATGAATATTGCCATGGGTTGGAAGATTCAGATCAATCATTAGAGATCTTAACTTTTCGTCTCTTCTTTTCGTATATAGGTATAGAATTCAGAAAAATATGTTTAAGCCATAAGCGTATAATGTATTAATTTTGGTACAAACTAGTAAAATAATTTCTACAAACAAGATCAAATTGTAAATGACAATATGTCTTATTGTCAGTGGCGTATTTTCGGAGGGGGGTGGTCAGTAGTTTTCCGGATTTTGACCCTTTAAAAAAAAGGTTAAGGTTTAGTGATGCTATTTATTAATAAAAAGTTCTTAATATCAACTAAAGAAATGATTGATGAACTGATAAAAAATGGTAATAAAAAAAAAAAATTGTTTTATCATCTGATATTTATATTTCGTCATTGTGTACTTTACTCAAATAATATAACTAAATACTATATAAGCGTAAATATATATGTCATCATTTTATGTTTTTACATTCATAATATGCAAATATATTTCGTGTTTGAATCACAATTCACTATAGTATACAATGTTTTGATTTATTAACACTGTAGTTATCTAGTAAGGTCTCTTAAAAAGATTATTTTTTCGTCTTTTTAGTAATCTTTTAGAAATAAAGAAACTGTGAAAACTTGTTTTAAAATACAATGTATATATCGCATCAATTTAATGAAATTGTTGTTCATTTCATGAAAAGTTATCCAGTTCATGAAATGAAAACCATTTTTTTACACTTCCTGAAATACAAAATTATTTCATCAACCACATAAATTTTCATGAAATGGACACTAGATTTTCACACTGTGTTATTTTTTTAATCAACTGTCCAGCCATTTCACGAAATAAAAATATATCTATTATTTTTCACTTGAAAATTACTTTTTATGACTTTCCAATAATATTATAATGGTAAATTGTGTCACTTATCTAATATAATTATCCCAATAACATCCTATTAAAAAATAACTATTATTTTTTACCTGTAAACTATTACCTAAAACTTATATAATATTAATATTAAATAAATTATTAAAAAAAAAAAAAATCGAAAAAAAGTAGAGTATAATAGATACCAATATAAATTAATATTTTTTTATTTTTCCAAAATGTATTTATTATTTCATTTATTAGAACATGCAGTTGTTGAACTGTGACAACGGCTATTACATTTTATTTTAGATTAATAGCAAGCAGCACAACGATTATTATTACATTTTCGAACAACTAAAATATCCTTGACCCCCCTCCTCACAATATAGCAGCAACTGTTTCATGAAGAGTTATTTTTTTATTTTGATTTAATCGATCAACCGTTATAAAATTTGCTGTGGCTATCTACAAATTTCGTGATCCGAATCATCCTTTTAATAATTCATGTTCATTTTAATTTTTAGGTTAAGGATGATACAGAATACTCGTATATTTTCAGGATCTGAAGTTCTTCTATTAGCTATTGGTACTAGAATTATCATACAATCATTTATATTATACCTATGATAATCTATGCTGTTTTATAACAAATTATGGAAAAAATGTTGTTAATAGTTCATCATTTTTTAATCTTTGAATATATATAATTACTTTTAACATATTTTTCGCTGCATTAAGTTGTCTTTCATGATCTTCTTGACACTGTTACTTAATTTCTTCATTTTTATTACATAAATTACAAATTATGGTTTCTTCAAAATCAATTTTAACTTGGTTTAATTTTTTCACTACAAATTGAACAAGTTAAATTTAATTAGTGCTCATTTGTATTTTTAATATGTATTTTTTCAAATTTTGTGATAAAATTCAGAGGCTAATTTAAAGAAATCAATTTTAGAATCATTACCAAAGAAAGCTTTATACGGAGACCCTTCGATAATTCGATTATAGTAAATTTTTTTTGAAATTGTACAAAATTTAACCCTATCATTTTTTGAGATATTATTTTTCATCCAAGCTCTAAGCATGTTCTCAACATTTTGATTACTGCGTTTAATGCTACCTTAACTTTGAGGATGTTTAGGTCTACCGAGAACAATTATGCAACCGGGCCAAAGTGTTCTTATTTTATAAATAATTGAATTCACAAATTCTCTTCCGTTATTATTTAGTAATATTTGAGGTGCTCTAACATAAGAAAAATCGATAGTAATTTATAAGCTACTCGGTGACACGTTTTCTCTCTAAGGCACGTAATGAAACAAATTTAGTGTTGTGGTCCTGATAATTTAAGACTCATTTATATTTTCCATCAGGAACTGACTGAAAGTCCTTTAAATTAAATCCACCTGGTTCCTCTCGTTGAAATCTTTAGTAATTATGGGATGAATTACCAATTTACGATTAGCACTTTTTGTTTTACAATTAAATGCTTTGAACATTAATGCAAAATATTGTGCAACATTCTATTTCACTCTTCAAAGTGCACACCACTACATCATTATGTACGAAGATTATACGTATTAAAGATAAATATACTAACAAGATCAACTGTAGATTGAAACTAGGTTATAAATCGGGTAATAACTTTAATAGATAAGTGACACAGTTGATCATTATAATAATATTGGAAAGTTATTTTCAGACGAAAAATATTAGTTATATTTTTATTTCATAAAGTGGTTGGTCATTTGATGAAAAAAATTACGCGATGTGAAAATCTATTTCATGAAAATTTATGTTGTTGATGAAATAATTTTGTATTTCACGATGTGTAAAAAAATGGCTTTCGTTTCATGAACTTTTCATGAAGTTAACAATTTCACTAAATGGATGCGACATATGCTTACATTTCGTAAATACTACGATGCATTTATGGACAGTGTAAATAATCATATTATAAATGTGTTATATAATTTTTGATTATAATAACTAATGTGTAAAATATCTTGTTCGTTTTATTTCCATATAATTTGTAACAATTTGCATATAAGTTGTTGATAAATAATTTAAAATAAAATAACAAACTTTACGTTTAATATAATAACTAACTCTTAATCCATCACCAAAATCTGAAATATAATTAAAAAAGTTTTTGTTGTTTATGTAGAATGTTGGTCCAATGTACATATTTTCTGTATATTATTAATATATAACACAGAGTTTTTTAATTTTACTTAATCAATTTTCATAAAATTTGTCTAACTTTCAGTATTTAAAATGATTTTAATAAAGATAATACTTTTAATATTAAAACTTATCCATTTTTTTTTTTTATCATTATAATAATTATTGTTGAAGATTCATTAGTCATAATTATAACAAATTCATTCTAAAGTTCTAGAAACATCGATGTATTTTAAATATTATTTGATACAGATAACACATAATTTTTGGAACGATTAAAATAATCGAACGAAATATAATACGAAAAACAAAAACATACGTAATTAATGCTTCATAAATGTGCGGTAATAAATATTCCACTGTATAAATAAGAAAAACAATTTCCGATTGATTGCAAATAGTTCATTCGTCTAAAATATATATATATATATATATAGTAGAATTCAGGTGATTAGGTTATTTCGGTCCGTTTACACAAGATAGTTTCAAAACGTGTACAGAAATGCATAGCAATATATTAATGTTATTATTTTAAGTTTTCGTCTCGTAAACACATTCGTTTTACTCATGTACAACCTTTCAGGTTAACAGTTTCCGTTTATTCTCGTTTCGTCTTTCCCACATTTTAGATAAGAGAATATTAACATTGCCTCTATAATAGTCAACAGACTTCTGGACACGACCCGTTGACATGTTTATGGATCCTTTTAAAAAAATAACTCGGATTTCGATCACTATTCATCGTACGCAGTGTATTGATAGAATATTTACATAATTCGGCGGCATGGTCACCGTAGGCGTACCGGTTTTATTGTAAACGATCACGCGAGACGACGATTCATTCATCCGTACACCTCACCGCGGGTAAACCAGAAATAGTGTTTCGGTGTGATTTTTGTCGGAAACAACAATCTAGTGATTTCAGGTGTTGAATATAATATATGCGTGTAGTTAAAATACTTGTACATATATTTATTATTGATATATGTTTTTCGTTTTCATTTTTTTTTCCTAGTGCTTTGAAATTACTATCGTTTTATGTTTCACAATATTTACTTATACTGAAAATAAATCATTAAGATTGGTCGATCTCAAAATGTATACCTATACATCTACATTATGTATCTGAATCGTATGAGCTCTATGATTTATATGTTATTGGTGAATAATAGTAATAGTGCGCGATTTAAACACATTTCAAACCTGCTTGTATTGAATCTTATTGGAAAAGATAATTTATTGTTGAGTAATTTTCATCCGTTGAATATATTAACAAACCTTACGGGAGCAGCGTTTATTATTTACGATTTACGAGCGATAACAATAATATTTTTTTTTTTTTATATCATATAAATTATTATTGTTTTCGGTTACTAAGTACAACAAGAAATTTATTGGTTTTACCACGATGGGTGATTTTTTTTTCGCATCCGTGTACACGATTTCGAACATAATGATCGCTTTGATCATAATACCAAACATGGGTGGTTTCCAATACATTATCTAAATGGTAATTTGAAGAAGGGACATTTTAAGAATTTTCGTAATCTTAAGTAGTAATCACCGAGACACCGAGTTTTGTCAAATATTCATACATAGCGGAGTGTTACATTACGCAGATTCGTTGAAAATGTATTACCACAACCAGAACCATACAATAGTCCGTGTAATGTGAGTTTGTGTATAGTACCCATTACCGAATGTGTTTCGACCACATCACAGCACAGCGTGCAGACGTGGTTATATGAATTATTACCGAACGGTCGTGCACCGTATAAATTATCAAGCGAATACGCAGACAAATTTTCAACGACGCAATAATGAAAAGAGGATGTAGTTCGTTTCTTAGTTTTATTTATTTATTTTATGTTTTGTTTTTGCTTCGATTTTCGCCTTTCGCAGTCGCAGAACAAGACGAATGGACTCCGGGTGGGTTTGCGCCAAAGACAATTCACACGTAGACACACGACATAATCGCCGGCTGATAATCGAATTAATGTGTACACACGCACGGTGATGTAGTCGGTGAATGGCACTGCAGTTATTATAACATCAGTGAAAATATACTTTTTTGTTTCCATTCACACATCTCTTTGAATGAAAAAAATCGTTCACGCGCAACCTGCAGCGTACATAAGATTACAAGATATCATATACCATATATTATACCTAAAATTGTATCGTATTATTATCAACAAGTGTTTGCTGGTGCGTCCGATTTCTAAAATTTCAGTACACCCACACGCATATGTAGGTAAGCATTGTCTTTTGGTAATCCTTTTTTTCTCCACGTGCGATTGTATTATGTATTGTTTCTTTTTTTAATCCGCTTATATACATGTATATATGTATGTGTCTATACGTAAGTCTTCCTAATCTCTTATACTTAATTCTAAGAGTAAATATTATCGGTTTTCCCTTGGTCATTTAATAACTGTCTTTGTTTTTTTTATACGTCATTATAATAACTTGTCGTTGTCGATGTGGTTTTGGACCAGATGACGTTTAAACCGTGTATTTAAATTACAAAATAATACCACACCAAACATCCTTGCACGTGGTATATGTATATTGAATAAGTCCTAACGGTATGATACTTGAGCGTATTACAACGATTTGTTTATAAATCTTTAATAACGCGACCGTGCCCATTATATGGCTAAGCTATGTATATAATAATTATTATAATATAATTTCATTTGTAAATTCTCTGATACCTACTCAAAATGTCGAGTGTTTAAATCTATACATGTATACGTTTTGTGTGTAGTAGCTTACATAATATGTAACAATATATATTCTGTATACAATTAATAATACATCAACTGTGTATTATTATTACAAGGGATTTCTTTAATTTTTTGTTTTTGATGACGGGGAGAATCGAATTTTACATATCTGTAACCAATTCAGTTCCCAAACAATGAAATAAACAAAAGCAATCCATCCGTCAATAATCTTAGGAGGATTCATTAAGAAAATTAAATGTTTACGCAGTTTGCAGCTAATATTATTGTTTGAAATTCAATTATTGATCTATTTTCTCATAAAATTGAAATAATATTTCTTTATAAATGTACATAAAAGTGTAACGAATCCTTAAATAATATAATATAGTTAGCATATGGTCTGAGTGACGAAGATATAACTTATTTTAAAATATTAAAAATAAAAAACATTTACAATTCAACCTAACTTTAGGTACACATAAGTATATTAAAGTGTACGTGGCACAATTAATTTATGAAAAGTGTAAGCCATTTATTGATGATGCTTATGGTAATAAGAGGGACGAAATGTACATATGCACACCAAAGTGTAGGTTAACAGTTATTGTTAACACATTTTATTTGTCACTACCTCGACGACGAACACAACTTGACGATTCAATGAATCGAACATGATATATTTTACCAACATGGTATACCTAATATAAATAAACAGAATTTAATAGTAAAAAAAAAAGGCCAACAATTGAAAATGTTCCGATAATATGCATCATCTCGGCTAATCCATTTAATTTTAAGCTAATACAATATTATCAAAATCACAATAACAACATATCGCGTGGTGAACTTGTGAAAAGTTAAGCAATACTCGATCATTTAATATTTGATTCAACGCAATACGTTAATAATACACTGGTTATAACACTGTTTATCTTGAATGTTCATCAATTACGTGCATGTCGGTCTTTACATTGATATATTACGATCCGGGTTAGGTTAAATACGGGTATACCTTATTGCTTTAACAAATCGAACTCGAATTACATGGTTTACTGCTGCCATATAATTGTTTACAGTTATTTACTTATTGCACTATTTAAAAATCAAACCTGTCCGCACAGGTAAAATCGTTTTGCTGCAATATATCATTACGTACATTGTGCGGTTTAATTCGCAATTTATTGTCACGAGTAATTTAGCAATTTATATGATTGTTTGTACAAAAAAAGTTTGATCAACATCAGATGAACGGTTTTTTTCTTTCTTTCTTCCCAAACGTCTTGAATATAATGCTTTTAGAGTAATGCGTTACGCAATTGCAATAACATTTTTACTGTGCAGCGAAAATGTAATGGAAATTTCTATAAATAATTTATGCGATATAAGGCGTTACGAACAGGCGTCTACAGTCCAAGACATTTTTCGACAAAAATACTTCGGTCGCGTGTTAAATTAATTTTTTTATTAAGAATAAAAAACAATCTGTACATTAATTGGCACGTTAAATAATTTAAATATAAATATAACATTAAAATAATTTAAGGGGAAGTCACCCGTTGGTGACACCTTTTAACATTTATCACTTGGATTTGGGATAATTAAGGAAGATGATCACGGTTCCGGTTTCGTTTTACCCTGCGAGGAGGTTTATCGGTAATGAGAGGAGCAGGAATGTTTTCGACGAGAGTAGTAGTTAGTAGTTAGAGTTGTGTTTAATAGAATAGAATCGATTGTAGTGCGGTTCGGCGAAATCGAATACGGTTCGAATTCGTAAGTCTTAGCAGAGTGAAATGTTAGTCGTGCGCCGTGAAGCACCATATTTCGAAGATACCGTATAGGACACGGATGTTTGAGGCTTTGGCCAGCCCCCCTTATCCGAATTCTATTCAAAAATATATAGATGAAAGAGTACAGTGATAAACATTATGTACGTACGCGATTGTAAATCGAAAGCAACGCGGTAATTTTTTTATTTTTAGTTAAGTAGTTTCATGGCGATCTTTTATTCACGAAGTGTAACTTATCACCTAACACTGGTCCTGCTCGCGCAAGGTCGTGTGTACCTATCGCAATACGCCAACCGCCGAAACTTACGCGCGAAAAGTTACGCACCGGACGCGCCGCGGCTAACAATAACGAACGGCGGGGGCGGCGGCACCCGTTAAATATACGATCCCCCCCCACCGGAAAGTCGTAAAAACCAGTCGATAATTTACACGCCCGCGGTGGCGTTCGTCGGGAATTCCGCTGATTACCGCACACCACCGTCTGAGGGCGGAGAACGGAGAAAATAGCTTTACGGACGTACACTATACACCCGCACACGTTTATCGTTTCCTCCGGTTTTCCTTTTACCCTCTAACCGTGGTTAATTTGCAGAAGAGGAAAAAATAATAAGAATTTATATATATTTTTCGCCGATCCTCGCCCACACCCACCCGCTGCCGTCGTGCGTGCGTGGTGTTTTATTCGTACTCGTGCCCGTGTCGTTTTTATTGCTCAGCTTTTAATCCGGCCGCCAATTTCGGAATGGGGTCGTTCCGCCGCCGCCGCCGCCGCCACCACCAAATATATAATATCCGAATAATAATAATAATAATAATAATAATACAAAAACGGTCGTCATTTTTATACTGTATAATATTTATTATTAATGTTACCGTGTCATCGTCAGCGCGCCCGGGCGAGAGAGAGATGATGAGATGGGGAGGGACGCGCGCGCGCGCTCGGAGACACCGGACGGAGGAAGAGTCGCGCTACGTATTTACGACCGGAGAGTAAAACAAACGCGGGGGCGCCCCGTGCGATTGTTCAAAAACCCGACTCGACGACGGGTAATAATATTATTATCGCGTACACAATGACTGCTGCAGCGCTGTTGGGGTGGGCGCACGCGTGTCGCCCGCGGGCTAATCGCCGCCTCCGTCCGCTTTGATCGATGATCGGTTGTTTCGGAATAATGTATAAAAGACGCGCATCACAAACACGCCGCGACCGTACCCCCCCACACCCGGGACACCATTGTTGTCGTGTTGTCCCATAAAACACACGGATCCGTCTCCTCGGAATCACCTCTGTCGTTTCCATTCGTCGCGAATAAATATACGCGCGCGCGGCCCGGACGGCCTTGGGTTTCCTTGGCTTTTCCGCGGTCCAACTCACGCGCGACGACGGCGTTACGATCGTTTCGGATCGACGGTCGGTGGCCGCGTCGGCGAGTTTTTCGGTCCGGGAGAGACGCGGCGCGCGGGGGGAAAAAAAAAAAAACCGTTCGCGCCGAACGAAACGAAGTGCGTGCAGGAGAAGAGGACGGAAACGGATTTTTACCCGTCGACGATCCGACGAGCAACGACTGTTGCGGCGTTGTGATTCTTGTTGCCCGTCGCGACTGATGGCTGCGAACCGATAACGTTTCGCCACCTGTCCGCGTGTCCGTACACGTATCTCCGTCGTTCACCGGTCCCCCGGTGTAAATCAAATCGGCCCGTATCGGTACCTCACCACTTGTACCGTGGGACAAACGCGAAGAATTCGCGCCACAAATCATCCCCGGCCTCCGCGGAGCAAGTAGGCGTGTTGGACGATGCCTATATACGACGGTCGCGTAAATCAAACACCCTGGCCGTTTACCAACCGTCTTGTAGAGATGCCTATCGCGCGCGCAGCATCCGAATTCCCGGTTGTAACTGTAACGGCGCAAATAGCGTCACTTTCCCCCCCCCCCCCTCACCATCACCAAACCATGCCTGTGCGCTAGTACGTCGGATGCGCCGTACAAAAAACCGTGTTCGCGTGCGCGTGTGCACGATTTTAAATCATTCCGTTTCCTGGTACGGCAAGAAAAAAAGGAAAATAATATGTGACACGGATAAATTGTTCTCGGTCGTGACGGCGAAAAATAAACTGATATCCATTGTTGCGGGTGCCCGACGTAAAAAAAAAAAAAAAATTCATTTGGAATTATTACAAGGAGAAATACGTACTAAGATTTGTTTTCATGTTCGTATAACGTAGATATACCGCGTTATCCTTTTAACGAAATACACTCGTTGTATTGTAACGCATGTAGCTTTATATTAGTTTTTTTTTTTTTTTTTAAATTGTGTAATACACGAAAACGTTACGCCATCCTTGTCAAAATCATATTTTTCTTGTAATATATCGCCAATCCGGTTTTTAAATGGAAACCAACTATAAAACGTTTCGAGATTATTAAAAAAATGAACGTCTTGAATGATTGTTGGCGATTGAAATAGGCAGTGATTACTTGAAACTCATTTATAGTAACCCGTATTTAAAGATATTCAAAATAACACATTTTTATACTAAATATTTTAAAAACAATGAGTAGATAAATGGGTCACTCAATGTACATATATATTTGAACACGTTCTTTATATCATATTATTAAAATAGTAGTACAGTTAAACTGTTAAGACTAATTTTGTTCTGATTTTCTCAATTATAGTTCAATTAATTAAATATTGTATGCTCATATTTGATGATTTTTGATCAAATTTGTTTAGTATATTGTGTGTACATAATAGCCAATTATAAATTATTTTCACTTTTATGTATTCTTTCAATATTTTATTTTTAATTTAATTTTACACATCAATTTATTGAAGTAAAGTCAACAATTGTTTTTATAAATAAATAGTACATTTACATATTATAATATGTAGAGTATAACAATTAAAAATTAAATATTTTTTGCTGTAATATTTTTTTTAATAAAAGCAAATTAAAAAAATAAATAATTAAATAATAATAAAAAAATATATTTAGATATCCTGTCTTGTTCAATATTTAAAATACATTTTAAAAATAAGAGATAACATTTATAAACGGAGGAGTACTTTTTTCTGCTTTCGATTATTTTTACTGGAGGTAGTATGCTAGAATTATTCTTGGTGGTTTGAATATACACTTATACAATTATCAAGACATAATATATCTGCAATTGTGGATAATTCTTGTTTCTTATATTATAATATAATATTAACAACAGTTTAATGTTAAAAGCATTAAGAAGTATTATTGTAACGTTGCCAAGTTAAGGGTAGCTGGTTTTTATGGCTTTTTTTTAACCGTGACCAGTAATGGTGAATTAATTGGCAAGCAATTGGTAGGTTTGGACGGAGCGATGAGAGAAA
This sequence comes from Sipha flava, assembly GCF_003268045.1. Lineage (NCBI taxonomy): Eukaryota > Metazoa > Arthropoda > Insecta > Hemiptera > Aphididae > Sipha > Sipha flava. Next base: position 383,054 of record NW_020271750.1, read on the forward strand.
AAAAAATGATCGTCGTATTTTTTTCTCGTTCACCCTTTCTAAGCCCTCGTTTACACAAAACTCCTTTTAATATTCTTTCGGCCTTAATTAACCTTTTATTTATCGTTTGAAACGAACCAATTATGTGAAAAGTGGATAAGAGGGACGGGGAGCCCCAAGAGGAATACAAAAACAAACGAAAGGGTTTTTTCTTCTTATTCTTCGTGGAAAAAACTAAAAAGATTATTGGCTCGAATTTGATTTTTAAGAGTAATTATAATGGCGTTTAATTAAAACTTTTTAAAAGATTAAATAGCTCTGACCATATAGATTTGCAAGCAGTTATACACCCGTTTAAATGTGTCAATTTCGGCGTATAATTTACGATTCGGACATCTGTTGTTGCGTAAACAATAGATACTTCTCCATTAGCGCGTAACACGTAATACGAAACCTCAACGGAAATAACGACTAGGGTGGTTATAAAATAGGTGTGGTACTTAAACCATTGGCCGAGTTTTTTTTTGGCGGCAAACCGGGCCAGGGAAAACCCTCCCCCTAGCAAAAGCCTCTCTGCATGACGTCTCTGGAGTAATCTGTTACTATGCGTGTGACGGTGAGTAGGTTTTATGAATAGAATTTACGCTTACACACAACACTACTATTTTTTTTTTTTTTTTAAGAATGGCTTTTGGCCCCCGGGGGCTCTTGAATACATTACCGGGTAAAATATAATCTGTAGTATACGGCTGCTAACACCCGGAGGACTTGTAAAGAGCTATTTTGTCGGGGATCCCTTTATCTCAAACGAACAGTCAACATTAAAATGAATTATGATTATTTATTTTTTTTTATTTTGAATTTTCAAAATGCCGTTTCGACCCCCTGTGGAAAAAAAAAACATGGCGTTTGAATGTGTGCAAAAACTTTTACAAAGTTCTTGCAGCGTGTTAATTTATACAACATGTAACCAACAAAGAAAAATTGTATAGCAAACAAGGATGATTTTTTGAAAGGGAATCAATTTTTTCCTTCCTTCTTTTTAAGAATAAAACGAAAAAGGAAAATATATTTTCTCTATACATATATATACTGGTTTACTCGTATTTTTAGGTTTGTTGACAATGACAAAATTTTGCCAAAAGATAAACCTTAACCCGGAGATTTTTTTTCCCAACATTTCTCGACTATTTCATATTATTTACACATATGAGCTTTTTCTCCGGGAAAACGATCAGAATACAGTGTGCTCACGATGCCATTACAATGATAGTCCTCTTCTTTCCTCACTTTCGCACCGCAAGCTCTTCCATATATAATATGCTAGAGGCTGTTGTATAATATCGTAGAGCTCGGAAAAAAAGGTCCTGGGGACAATCAAATCTCTGACATCGCGGAGCTTTTCGCGTCGCCAACACCGGACACGCAACGAATACAAATAAGCCCTTTAAGAAGAGATACGGAAAAAAGAGAAGACACCTTTTGAATGCAAACGTGGATGAAATGTCGTAATACATGGAAATGTCAAAGAGGGCTCCTCCTGTTATCTCTTCTAAATGCAATTATCGGAAGGCTAGTGCTATTTTTCAACGGACTCGAATTCGTGGTGTTTACGGTCTCTAACTTTTTAGGGTCAAGAAAGACATCCATTTTATTCTTTTTTAGCATATATATGTTATACATTATACTGCAAGTCCTAAATCTATAAATATTGTTCAGCAATAGGTACATATGAATTTGAAAATTTTCGATTACAATGTGCTTTATATTTATAGTAAAAACATCAAAAAGCCGCACAGAAATCTTATCTTAATTAATTAAAAAAAAAAAAAAAAAGGTAGTCTGGTAAATAAAAATCGTTTGAATACAAAATAAAAATTATGGAAATTATAAATTGTTTATTAAATAAAATGAACGCTTAAATGTTTAAATATTTAATCTGACACGGTTTAATTTAACTATAAAAGAGATAATGCATTCAATAAATAAAGGCAAATAAAAATCATAGTAACTATGTTAGATATTAAGATCATAATTTTAACCATTATACTTATGGACTGTTTTATAAATACATACATATGGTATGTATTCAATGGAACAAAGGTATTATAATGTTTTATAATTTGAACATTATAAAATTACTAAAATTAATAGTTTACAGTGAATATTTTATCTATTCGTATGGCAACAGCGACTTTTAATAAGCATACATAACCACTTTCGATGATATTTCAATCCGACAAACTATAATTTTTTTTTTTTGAACAAAATTTGACGCTAAAAGATTAATGTTAATTTTAAATCAACAGTCACACTATTTTAGTATTATTTTTTAATTTTTTTATTTTTTTTTTGTAGCAAATGGTAATAGTTTAAATTAAAACAGATACAGTCTAAAAACGAGATTAATAACACGTTTTTAGTGAAAAACTTTACCTCTCTTCAGTTCTCTATTTGGTGATTTATCACCATGCAGTGTACATATCACGTCGGTATATAATTATATAATAATAAATTTCGATTAATTGGCGATAAATTTTCAATTCCCCTAACTCAGGCATGTGATTCACCACGTATAGATATCTAGGATACCCAGCGGGTCAACCAATACGGTGTATGCACAATGATAATTGAAAAACCAATGTGCTTTTTGATTTGGATAAATCTAATAATGATAAAACGAATGGGGAAAAATGTAAAAAAAAAAAATACTTCCAGGGGTGACAGCTATTTGCATTGTCGAAATTGATTCGCACTTGACACACGTGACCGATAAACATCAGATGTGTGTTTATATTTTATTATTGAGAGAGAGGACCCTTTGATAACCGGACAACACACTCCTACTCGCAGATATTTTTATCTCTATAAAAGACCGATATTATTTTGTTGTTATTGATTTTAGATGTTGTTTTTTTTTTTCAAAATCGGGGAAAAAAAAGAAAATTACGAAAAAGCAAATACCCAGGAGCCGGCCGTGACAGGCTAAATGAAAAAAAGGTCATTTATGTGTCAACATGCAAGCGTCAGACGTTTAAATAAGTTTTAGTTCGTTTCATTTTATTTTTTAAACGTTGTTATCGGGGGGCGCAACCGTGGTAATATATTGGTTGACGGCGATTTTCGAGGGTTGCCGTGAAAAAAAATCACCCTAATTGACTAGATTTACCGACAACCATTCTCCTAACTGATTAAACATATAGTGGTCATGTTCACGTGTTGCACACATTTTGAAATATTATTTTAAATTATTTAAAAAGTCCAACAGCTTTAATAAGTTTTTAATCCTTGGTATATAAGTCTATGCGCATATACCTACATAATACGCTAAGCAACCGTATGATAACAAATTATGAAAATAATAAATTGCATTTCGAAAACTTTTATCGGTGTGTCACAAGTGAAAAAAATGTGTTAAAAATTAATTTTCTTCTATTATATTATATAATTATGTATACTTATACTTACCTATTACTAGGCAAGTTTTCAAAAATAATTTAATCACAGTGAATAATTTATACTTGTATTGATTATATTGTACAGTTAAAAAAATAACAGTTATAAGAAAACTTTTTAATATACCTTAAATTGAGTTTTTTATATACATGTGAACTATTTTAAGATTAATATGAATTAATTTTTATAAACCATAATTTTATATGAATTTGTATTATTATTAATTTAATTTAAATTTTTATTTTTAGTGTACGTTGTACATATAATTTTATAAATAAGTATAATTGAGCGATCGAGTAATTTTATCCAAGACAATCGGATGGAAAATATTTTTCCAGCAATAAATATCGCTTCACGCGGTTAACAAACAAACGTTTCCTATCAGCTCAATTTTTACCGATCTATCACGGTCTGGGAACCATGTTTAATACGCGCTTATCTGGGTTTTGACAGCTTCCAAATGGCAAACATTATCAATTTTTACACCAGAATTGTGATGACGTCGTTGTATAAACATTGGACTACGTGGGAGAAAGAGTGAGTACGTGAGATAATGAGTAGAAGGGGAAAAAACCATCGTAAACTAAGGGAAGCGGTGGTGATGCTGCTAAAAGAGACATAACAGTACCTAATTATTTAGACATCAACTCCATGCCCGAGTAAAAGGGTTCACTTATCTCCCCTCACATATAACGCAGCCCGTTTTTGGCGTTTACATTTTGGCCAAAGTGTGATTTAATAGGATCTCCCGTCAACCGGATTTAGCCGCGAACGCCATAAACGGAGAATTAAAAGAAGATACCATTTGCATAATATCGGCACGCGCGGGCCTGAAGAGAAGTGTATCGAGTAAAATGTTAGCCAACATTGCACAAACCAACTATGGAAAAAATATATAAAAATCGGGGTTTCCGAAACCTTTCTAACGGTTTATACTGGATTTATTAAAAATAAAGTGTAAATAAACATAAACGAACGGAATAATGATAGGCGTATTACTGAGTTGTTATAGATAATGTAACAAAATCGTTAAACGGTTTTTTTTTCTTTTTGGGTTGATAAACTTACAATGATTGATAAGTATGCTAAAGAAAAAATCGATTTAATCATTTAGCGTAAGGAATCAATAAAAATAAATAAATAAATAAGGTTTATTTAAAAACGTCATCAAGGAGCTTTAAAACTATTAAGCTTCAACTTAGACTTTTTCTTATGCATAATTAATGCGGATCTCGAACATTTTATGTTTAAAAATAAGGTGATCAATAAATGTATCAACCATTAGAGGTTTATTACACTTTAAAACTATTTTTTTCGTGAATAGAAAATTGATAATTATCATAAATTATATTTAAACAGTTGTTCATGTATTCTCTAAGATTATTTATTACAGAACTTTGAACATAATGCATACCTCATAATAATATAATTTTACAACAACTAACAAGTTACTGCCATCTAATACATTAGAAAATGTTACGTTATGAAATAACTTAATATATTTGTATGCCATCAAAAAGTGTATAAACAAAATAAAAATTGTGGAACTCTGTTTCACTGCAATATAGTACAATTATATAAATAAATTATGTATACATGTATTGAACATACGGTTTTGTTGTGGTATGATTAATATTTAAAATTGTTATTTTCGTTTATTTCTTCAAAAAAATAATGGGCTCTATTGAACAGATTCGTGTGGAGGACAAAAAGGTGTGAAAAATTGAAGTATTAAAAGTTATATTAATTTATGGTACTTACATATGATGGATTGTTAATTATTTAATTTGAATTAAATATTTTATTTTAAGTTTCAAATACACAATGCATGCTTTATTAGCTGTAAACATTTTATTGATTGTATGACTGACATTAAATTTAAGTGGTTTATTAAATGCACTAGCTAATGACAAACAGGTCTACACACTATAATATTCAACGACGTATATTCAAATACGTACAAGTAATTTATTTATTTTGTGTTTTAATTAATTACTTTAATGGATACTTGACGTAAAATAGTGAATTATTTATCGGACAGCACATATTGATTCAGCAATATAATCAAACCTTATTTCATTTGATCATGTCAATTGATACTTTAGATACTATGAATATCATGTTCGTTCTGTTTTTCAGTGCAAGTATTCTAAAGCTTCAACGGAATAAAATACACATTTTATCAAGTTGTGTAATACTATGGAAACATAAGATATTGCAGGTTTCAAAACAATTTTAGTGTATTATCTGTAGATTAACACACTAATTATTATATTCAAAGAAATAATAAAAAATAAAATAAAAATAAAATATTATTAAATGGTTAATACTCCTAAATCAATACAGAAATAAGTGAACGAATAGTTTATGTATACATAGAAATAAATAATAAAATCCTTAGTCTTAACTTTTATTATATTTGTTAAGTATCTACGACCGGTTTCGAATTAAAAATTCATCGTCAGGTATATACAAAGTCAATTAAATCGCGACTTAATATGAAATAATAAAGTATAAATACATTTTTAATTTGAATCCGATTATACTTAACAAATATAATAACACTTTAGGCCAAACATTTATTTATTTATTTCTTATGCATAAGATATTTGTTTATATATTAATTATTATATGTCTACAATATTTTTAAGATTATAATCGCTAATAGTTTGTAAGTATTTGAGATTTAAACATACTCGTATACCAGGGATAGCAAATCTTTTGAACACTGCATGCCCAAAATTACCTTTTTTTTTATATATAGAGCGTGCTATGAAAAAAATATTAAAAGTATTATATTTTGTTATATTATAATTTGATTGTATAATTAATGTATTAGTATAAAAAAGTTAGTTTCGGTACATAATAATAATAATATATAATAAATAATAATAATAATTATAATAATATTGCTTTGTTAATTATTTATATTATATCATAATATAGATCCTACAATATTATATATTATATAATAGTAAAACTTTTCGCGTGCCATGAATTTGCCATCCCTGTCGTATACTATACAGTTTACATATAAAGAAAAACATTTATTTATTTATTATGTAAGTATATTTCTATTTAGAAATATTATAAAGAACTCGTTACAGCGATGGAGGTTTTCTAATTCCAGTTGTCGTTATATAATATACATGAAGTGTTTAAAGACTATCAAATTTTGCATCCTAACAGCCGAGTGATTTATCAAAATTTTTTTATTTTTGTTTCCTTTCGGCAACAACGCTTGGTAGAAAAGTGCATCAGCCTCCGCCGGGAGTGTTTGGACCGTGTGTTCGACACAATAACAAACAATAATCGCTAAGTCTTAGAATCGTTCTACCTCCTCTCCACTCGAATCTCATGATATATACTACACATACGTATAGTTAGAGATAGGGAAGTTTGTCGGCCCATCAAAATGTTTTCAAAGTCCCCTGCCACCCTTTGGCGATAGTGCCCGTGTCAGGATTATAGGATAAAACATATATTGAGTGAATATAAGAAACTTTTGAAAACAACTCTATGGTGCTTCGCTTAAGTATCACAAAGTTAAAATATGTTTTTCGTCAAATTTGAATTTCAGTTCGTCTCGGTGCTACTTGAATATAATTTATTTGTTCCAAAGAGTGTTGTTATACGAGTACTGTCCGTTCAAAAGTAGATGTAGGTATTTTAATGTATTACGCATTACACTGGATTCATAATCGTTTATAAATTACATTTTTTTTACAATTTTTAAACAATATTCATTGTAATAAGTTTTAATTTTAATAAGCATGTATTAATTTTAGTCCTGAAATAATGTTATTTAACAAAATATTCAAATTTAAAGTCAAATATTATTTCAAAAATACTTTTAATCTGTTTCGTAAATGAAGTATGTTTAAAACCTTTTAAGCTCTTATGAAATTCACTATTTATTAACGGCAACGAAACATTAGTCTTTTAATTCAAAGTCACTATAGTATCGCATTAGAACTGTTTTCAAACAAAACTTTTGTCAAATATTTTGTTGTTGTTTTATAGAAGTTTGCTCTTTGGAAATATTAACTTTTGTAAATACTAGTAGTTTAAAACATGTTATCTGACAAAAGTCGCAAACAGTAGTCGTATCTTAAGTTTGGAAAATTTGTATTATGTATGTATATAGGTACTTTGTATAGTTTCAATATAAATATTATGTTTCATTCATGGAGAATATTAATAAATAACGAGAAGTTTATTCAAGTAATTAATGTATAACCATCCAAATCATAATCCTACAATTATGAAATAAGATGGATGATTTTTAAGCGAAATTATGAAATGTAAGCGTATTCATTTGATTCTCATAATTTATAATTTCTACATTGTTTGCATTCTATACTTGTATTAAATATATATATTGTAATTTCAAAAGCAAAACAATTAGTTACGATATTTCCTATAAACAGTAGAACTCCAATTATCCGAACGTCAATCAAACGGTCAATTAACCGGACATGAAAGAAGAAACGTTTGGTCTTTTAATAGCTCGTAAATCAGACTGCTGCTTCATGCTAATTGAAGCATGGAAATATGTACAAAATTGCACTTTGGAAAGGTCATAGAATAAGTTACCGAAGCAAGTCGACTACATCCAAAAAGTGGAATCAAATGTTGAAATAAGTGAAATACAGGAGTATTACTGCCAAGTTAACCAAAATACAGCTGCCAAATATGGCTGATTTCACGTATTCGAAGATTTTTATGAAAATGATACAAATGAGTGGTTGTTTATCAACATAAATGATCCTGGATATCAACTACATCCAGATGACGAAATATTTCGTTGCTTATTTAAGAAGATGGTATTGAAGGAGTGAAAAATGAAACTGACGATTTGACTGAAGGTGAAAATGGTTAATAAAAATAATTAACAACTAACTAATTCAAACTCTTATATCACCGCGTTTATATCGTGTAAATTATATATGTGGTCTAAGAAGTGCATTTAAATATAATTGTTGGTATACAACATACGCTTGTCTCGTGAGAATACAATTCACCCCCGAGCATATAACCGTCGAGAGAAAAAAAAAATAAATAAAACTAATCGCCTAAAACCGAAGAAAACAATATTATGTATACCGCGTACGATAACGTATCGATATGCACATGCAGCGCGATACATCAAATATTTGTATTATACATATATTAACACTGTTTAATATGTCTTGTTTGTCGAAAAAAAAAAAAAAAGTGAAAAATTATACCGCTGTCGGCTTTTTAAAACGACTGTGACATTTCTGTTCGTTTCGTGATGACCGCCGCTGTCGGTTCCCCATTACAGCGGTGTACTGCAAACACGAGTATATGTATATAAATATGTAAATAAACGGTCGGCCATAGTCATATGTACATTATAATATATTAAGCAACATACCGCGCAAAGGTGTACGTATATATGTGTTGTAGGTACTGTTTATGTATGTATTATTTGTTCAGGACATACGATGGAGTGATAAGTTATAAGTTAATAGGTTGTACAATACATATGTACACACATAAACGAGTATGGGCGCACTTTTTAGACTATTTTCTTCCAAATTTTGTCGTCAACCTGCGCTGGGAGCTTTCAGCCCTCTTGATCGGCGCTCGGGGCGTGGTGAGAGGGCCTCGGCCCCTATTGGATATAAGGTGGAAGGGTGAGTAGGTATAGACGCCCATGGTTATAGGTACCTAGGTAAAGTATAGGCGTAAACGCCGTAATGTACCACAATGGTACACGACAACTCATATGATGTTACAAGTTATTTAGTTACAACATTATAGTTAACTTTATAACAATAAAGTAATAGAAACAGTTATATCATCTGAATCCACGATATTCGAATATTAATGCAGGTATGCTCGTATATTATGAATTATATACTGTAATAATAACTGCTTTTAATTATTATTTCGCGTAGGTAAACAAACTTACGATACGGGTATTGCACCGCCACCCAACCACACGGTGATAAAATATTAATAAGCCATAGATAAATTAGCGTTAACAAGTGGTGTGATGATGAAGTCGTTAATTTTAAAATAATATTTGTTAAACATAAATGTATTATTTCAATGTAACATAATTCATTTTAAACATTTTTGTTATAAAACATTTAATACTGTAAAAAAGAGATTTAATTTTTTTAATAAACCATATACCACCCTTAGCATTTAAATCTAAGTGTAAGTATTAATTTTAGTTGGGTGGGTGAGTTGGTATACTCGGACCCTGGTCGAAAAGCAGTTCGCCACGCTACTGTCGGCGCCGTTTCACTTTTCACGTCTTACCGTAGGGTTATCGCCGCTATCGGTTCGCTTGCGTATCCCTTACAGTGGCGCAACTAGGGGTGAGGTTTGGGGGTTGTACTCCCCCACGAAATTTTTCTGAGGTTTTTATAAATTCTACGTAGGAAAAAAAAATGGTTTATCTTTAAGACGCGAAACGGTTGATTAATTTGAAATATGAATATTATTCGTATTATAATTGATAACAATAATAGCATTATAATATGGAACGTTTTGTAACGTTCCGTTCAACTTTAAAACAACAATAACCTTGGTACTACGATTTCTCGACAGTCGATTGTACAACACTTTTTTTTTTGTGGTATCACAGTATAAAATAGAATGTAAACAGTTTAATTTGTGATTGAAATATTTCACTCGTAAACCTAACTCAATCTTACTTCCTTATCCCCATCAAACACTTGCAGAAAATGTTTATTTCTTCCAAATTCACAACTCCCCCTCGAAAACCAATGCTGGTCGCGCCACTGATCACTTATAACGTGCAGTGAAATCGATCCCGTCAACGGTGTACGTAACACAACAACAACGCTAAAACGAAAAATATACATATAAACGTGTGTACGGCATTGTTGTGCGTGTATTACGGTTAAAGCTTCGGCGCGTGTAGCGAGCGCGTGACGCGTCAAAGACTCGGGGAACAGTAATTAAAACGCGGCGGTGACGACCGACAATGACGGCGGTGGCGACGGACAGACCGAGGGTGTCGCGTGTAAGGGTATATAAGTGTGCGCGCGCGCGCGAGCGAGTGTGCGGTGTGTGTGGGAGAGACCGACAGAGAGAGGAGATGAAGTCATCTCGGCAAAGGATTACCGATTCTGGTCACGTGTCGGGGGTGGCCGCCGCAGGGCTACTGTACTCCGTACGATATTATATATAATGTGTATACGTATACGTCTCACGCGAAGCTCCTCTCTGTGCAAACAGCGTCAACAATCGCGTGCGCAGGATTAACTTTTTCGGACGTACACGCACACGCACGCACAACGTGTATATAATATACACTTTCGTTGTGTTCCGTCGTCACGACGAGCGTGTGTACACTTATACGACGCATACGACAACGCGTATATTGATATGTGTGTGCGCCGTAGTTCTTAACGTGTGCTGCTCAACCCGTGGTCCGACGGAGCAAATATTATTTATTTTTTATTCTCTTTTCCCCTCTTCAACCCTCACTCTCACTACCCGTCTTCCGGCCGTACCTTTCGATGTATAAATATATTGTTAGGTATATGTTTTTTTTTTTTTTTTAACCGCTTCCGAAAACCATTATCGAACGTTAAAACATTGCGGATAAAAAATTTACATTACGAAATTTGCACGTAAAAGGATATTTATAGTGTATTAAACGTAATCGTTTGTTTGCTAACTTAGAACACGGTCCGTCAAGCGACCGTGCTTACATAATTCGTAATGCCTACAGACTTGTATGATGGAACTGAAGCAAGTCGTGACGATGTATCAAGCGGGTGAAATCATTGCGCTGGAGTCGTCCGTCACCACCGCGTGCATGTGCAACGGAAATGTCATCGATTAACTCGTACATAATAATTATTATTACTGTAAAACGTGAAACCTATATATAATATTATACAATAAAATCGCCGTTCCCTACACGTTGCCTCAAAAAGTACTACCGCCGAACTGATTAAAATAATGTACAAATGTTTCCATCAAAATTTAAGCGCATACAGCAATCTTCTGTCTAAATTCCATCAAAATTTTTTAGGCAGTCCAAAAAACAAGACTTCTATAATTTTTTCCTGTTACACAAATTTGTTTATAAAATGTTTTATACGGTATAAAAACTAAAAATAAGATTCCTTTCAAAAAAACTCTGTCAAAATAAATTGTAATATATGGTAGTAATATATTTATAAAAATGAACTAAAACTTTTAATTTGATTTAGTCTAAAATATTTCATTAAAAATACAAATAAAACAAATTTATATTAAACATCACATATTAGATAATGAAATAATACCACAACTCACAAACTTAACTTATAATTATATATTATTTATATAAATATACAAATGTCTTAACATTTATAACTGTAATCAAATTAAAAATTGCTAACCTAGCTATCCTTGTTAACCTTGCTAACTTACAGTTGTTAGTCAATAAAACCGTAACAAATATGCACATAATAATAATGTTTATGTATTATCAATAACTAAATAAATACATATTTTTTTATGCAACCGAAGAGTAACTTACTTTTATATTTGTTTATTATAGTTATTTATTTGAGTTTGTAGAAAAAATATTTATTTTACATAATTCAACATGTTTTGGGGATTAGAGAATATTTGACTATTTTTCATATTTTAAAATATGTGTTGTTGTCTATAGAAAATATCAAATTTGTTCAATTCATAAGTTTGGACTTAAATTTCACAGAAAAAAAAACATAACATGAAAAAAGGATAAAAATAAAACAATAATAATTATTTTATTTTATTATTTAACAATATGATCACTAAACTTATATTTGTTGTTTTATTAAATATTTTGTGATTTATTTTAATTTTACATAAGAAAAAACTTTATGTAAGTTGTCTTGAATTTTTTACAGGACACAATTTTTTTGTTACATATGATATGTGATACCTATTCTGAGTAAGTAAGTAAGCACGTGTTTACAAGTGCAAACAACAATCAATACACCTATTAACAATATAAATCAAAAAATATACATTGTATTTATAATATTATACACAATTAAAAAATTAGTATACTTGAGAATATTCTGAATAAAATAAAATATTCCTTGGATTCAAGCATTTTTCGAACAAATTTTACCAGTTTTTAAGGGAATATATTTAGGACATATTTTGAGGGTTTTTTCCGTCCATATATTACATTTTACAAAAAACCTAAGAATCCGCCTTTTAGTTATAACTTAAGAACTTAGCATATATTTTATTGTAACTTGTTTACACCATAAACATATCGCCAAAAACAGAAAGCAAATATTTTTTACTTACAATCATTAATTGCTGATATCTATCACATATCACTACAGTTTTGGAACAGCCATTATAATAATTATGTGTTGGTGTCGAGTGTCGGACTTATGTTTATACCGTACACGGACGGTCCGTGTACGTGTTAAAATGTTAGTTGTTATCTACACGAGCGCCCGGGTATCTGTTTACAATTATTGTCTAATTATTAGTTAAATTAACCTACGATTACAAGAATATTATATGATACTTATTTCTTACATATCACTATATATAATTTCATTATAAATATTTTTTCTTCGATGGCTACGTTTTCTTCCACTTATTCAAATATATTAATCAATTTCATATGATAATACATTTTGTACTTTATGTGATAGTTACTAAAGCCGTTTAGCGTTAAGTGCCCCCGGACTTTGGAGATTTAAATTAAAGGGGACGCATAATCTTACCTTAAATAAGAAGGAGGACTCCATACTCTTCCATCCCCCTTAACTTTAACCATTGGTAATATTTATTTAGGTTCGTAAATCTCCATCGAATTTTATACTAATGACAGGATTTAATTATAGCTGGTACTTGGGGTATTATTATACAGGTATTGTATATATTTATTTCGTGTGTCATTCGTGAAATACTGTAAAATTGTATATTGGATCGATTGTTATGGTGTTAGTGACTCGTACACTTATTTCAGTGTTTGCAGCGGTAACAATTAAACAATTATGTTGTACTGGTTTAGTTATATCTTGGAAATAATAAACAATTGTCAAATTATATAAACTCCTGGCCTAGATAAGGATAAAATTTTTTTCTTTCAATTTTTAATAATGCAAGAGTCTTGCAGCAAGACCAAGAATTTAAGTCCAAGACCAAGACCAATACTACCATAGTAACGGTATTGATGTGGGTTTGCTCATCACTACTTGTATAATCAACGGTGTATTGTGACTAATTTATTATTTACATTCTACATCAATATAATATTAGATTACAGATATTAATCTGTAACCGTAGTTTCTAATCTGTTATTTGTGTACCAATTGCTAATATTCGCATGGAAAATGATAACGAGTCAAAATTATATTTATTTATTTAATTTTCATTAAAATATTAAATATCACTTTTAGTTAATTATGAAAATCCATCTTAATAAAAAAAAAAACAAAGGTTATGGGGGAGGGATCCATCCAACCATACCTCCCTCCCCGTGAGAACGCCCATGAACATGCTACATGCTTACAATATTAGGTTATAGTTAATAAAATTTAATAAACCCGATTGCGTGTGCATACTCTCAAAAATCCGACAAAATTGTTATAACGTTATGCATGCGCAGTCTGCCACCGAACCAGTGTAATGTGTATTGTTAATCGTTTAAGCGCCACACATCGTAGCATAACACCATTGTTGTGCATAATATAAATTATACTGTATACCTGCCATATATGTATACGATAAACTTTAATTAATTATTATTATTTTTTTTTACGTAGATTCGAGTTTTCGCTAATATTTTTATAAAACACATTGTTTGGACGTATTCATAAAATACACCTCTAGAACACACATACAGTAATTAGACAGTATATAAGGCTGATTCGTATCTCAAAAAGATAATTCGAAGGCCAATGATTTCATAGAAGATTCCGTAATTATTATTTAACAAACTTGTATATTTATGGCCGGGACTTATTTTTTTTTTTTTATAATATTCCACGAGATATCTGATGCAATACTTACCATATATACATTGTATACGATCTGACGCCATCGTTCAAATTGCTCACACGTATAATCAACGATTCCCATTATAATATGTTACTAAGTTAAAATAACTATCTATACATAGGTAATATACACACACGTATATATATGAATTTTCAATTTCTATTAACCCTATTATCTATTTTCTCAATAAATAATATTGAACTGGTACATACAAAATCGGAAAGATAACGGACGCCTGAAACTAAAAAATACACGATTCCGCAAGATTTCAAATGCAGCGTTGCCGTAAGATCCGTTTATAAATGTTTGTTACACATACAGACTATACAAACGTACGCACATACGAGTACACAGTCGTGTTAGCCAACTTTACTACTCTCATCTCCATATTTATATAGTGCTGACTGTATTGTTAGAAACGCAGACTCAGACAGAAATCAAAATAAGCACAATGAAATGAATAAGATGACATTGCACGAGGGAAAACGCATTGTAACCACAATTAGAGCATATGATGGGTATATATTTTTCAAAAGTATAGTTAATTTATGGCAATATTATTAGATAGATACTAAGGCAAAAACCTATGACTACTAATACTTATAAATGAATAACGTTTTTCAAATCAATTTAAAAAAAAAAATGTAATGACTATTTTTAATTATTATTTTTATTCTGATCAGTTTTTGTGTTTTTTCTCTGATTAGAATATGTTGTTTCAACAAACAAAGTTTTATAAATATAAATATATTAATATCACTCGCCATAAATTAAAATAAACATTTTTATTTTATTTATTTTTAAATTATCATTACCACCATACATACACCATTAATATCCATGTGAATCAAAACGTCCGCATGTACGTATATCTGTATCCTCTTCATGCGTTTATAATATGAAATGTTCAACATCGTTCACAAATGGTTATGAAAATCCACACGATTCCGCAAATATTGCGTTGGTTTGGTTTGACATTTATACGATTCTTAAGAACTTTTATAATTATAAACGTTGCGTTCTATTTACACATCGTTTATAATATTAAATGCGTGATTCTCGTGCAGGCGAGTAGTTGAACTCGGACCATTAAAGTGCCACGTGCCATATATAGCTGCAATTATCGTAGGGGTGAAATCAACAGTTATTACAGGTTCAGAAGATTTCAGAATACGTGGGCAGCCGAACGGGTCTGAAAAGGTTCGAGAGGGGGGGGGGGGGGGGAGTAACTAGCGTTGTCGTTTTCGAAGCTAGATTTGCGTATCGACCGGAATATAATCGTGTACACGTATGGTTACTCTGTTATTAACACGAGCACGAGTACAAATTTAAACGAAATCTCCGATTCACCGCTACCGCCCGGCATCCGACATCGTTGTTCGCACGCATCTTGTCGTTATTATTGTATCGTCCCGTCGGTTCCAACAAACGCGTGGTCCGTGCGCGCGCACGTGCGACGCGCGTCGCCGGCGGCTCAACTCGCGCCCGGGCGATTCCGGTTGTCGCGCGCTCGCGGTAAACGAACGCGCGAGACGACGTGTGCGCGTTTCGACGAACGGGAAAATTAATAACAAAAACCCGAAGCTCCGGGTCGGTCGGCGCAGAGGCAGTCTCGTTTCATAATCTTTTAATAATTCCGTCCGAATGTGGTGCACACTCACACACACGCACACACTATATTATTATTATATACGGTTAGCGAAAGCGCTCTAGCGTCTATGCGTGCGTGCGTGCGTGTGTGTGTGTGTGTGTGTGTGTGTGTTATATGACATTGTCGAGTACAAAAGCACACATATATAGACGACGTCAAAAATGGCGGACGCGATATTATTACACGACGACGACTACTACTACTACTACTACTACTAATACTACTACTACCGCTACTACTATTGCTTCTACTAACACGTTCGTACACCGAATACGTATATACAAGCACACGCACACGAAAACACGGAAAACACAATTTATATAAACCGTGTGCGGTAGTAGTGGTAGTAGTGGTAGTAAGCGAGACATGGACGAAGAGGTGGCGAGCCGGACGGGTGACGACGAGTGGAGGGGCACGGGCGAGAGAAACGGTCGAAGGGGAAACACGACGTTTTTCGGCGGCGAGCAAAACGAGCGAAGGGGAAATCTCTGACGTACGGCGGCGGGTGTGGGCGGACGGCGAACGCAATAACAATTTCCCGGACGGGCGGTTCGCATTTCATTATTCCACTTGAGCGGCGGCGGGGGTTGATCGTCGTCGTCGTCGTAGTCGCAGTCGCAGTCGCAGTCGTCGCAGTCGTCGCAGTCGTCGTAGTGGCGGCGTACGGTCTTGGGCCCGGGCCGCGGCTGTGCGTGCGGCGGCGGTGGCGGTGGTACGGCGGGCGGCGGGTTCACGCCCCCGTCGCCCCAAGACAGCCGCGGCCAATCAAAGTAACACGCCGCCGCCGTGTCGGTGTATGCGTGTGAATAATGTACCGCGTTAACGATTTTTTTTTTTCGCCACCCCGCGCCGCTATCAAAAACTATAACGTTTCCGCGGCGCAGGAACGACCTGCCCGGGTGTAGCGAGAGCGAAAACGTCGTCGCGAACACATAATAACAATAATAATAATAACAATAATGGTACAATATTTATACGTACTGCGCGCCCCCGTGATCGCGCTCGAGACGTTCCGCGCCCACCCCCACCTGCAAGTAATACAATTCGTACGACACGTCTTCACCCCCACAGGACGTGTGCGATAGTTCACGTTCTCGCGACATAGATGGAGCGGCGGCCACCGTGTGCGAAATGTCCATCGATTGCACGCGCGACGTGATCGTTTTCGATTTGTCCCGTCGAAATCCACTGATTTCGTGCCCAGGCATTTTCTTAAACATTTCTCTAGTGCAGACGTGACAGTCATTTGCGGCGAACAATAAAAGCCAGTAGACAAACTAAAATCGACGAACGCTCCCGTTGGCTGTACACAAGTATAACGCGGGTACGCGTTCAAAAACGCATTGATTTTCGGTGGAAAAGATAGTCGTTTTATTTCTAACATAAATTCCGGTTCATTCGTTGTTAGTGTTGCGTTAAAACCGCTGTGGGCAACAAAAACAACTTTAGTTATAAAAGACTGGTTCGCATAGCGTGGGCCATATACAAACAATACGGTGAAAAACGCTGTTGTCTATGATTATGTTTTAGAAAGGGGCATGGACTCCGCTAAATTGTTCACGCGTTTAAGACCCTCGTGAAACCTAGATCCTGCCACAGTTATGATACATAAACATTGATGTTCATACGAGCACATACCGGTCAAGTGTAATCGTCAACAGTTCTATACATTGTGCAAATTTCAATATATATATAATAATAATTTATTGGAGGGGAATACAATATTCATACAGAGTGTGTAAGACTAAAACAGTGAGGAAGAGATCTAATGTTTTAATATCCATTGTTTTGGTCTTATACTTGGTACTTGTACCATATTGTCGCACAGGCGCGGATCCAGGGAGGGGGGCGGTAGGGGCGGCCGCCCCCCCGTCAGCCGTATCAAAATGTGTTGTATCTAATTTATTATACTATTAAATTACATTATTTTGTGTTATATCATTCTAATGTATTGTTAATTGTTATTGTCACAAATTTTCGTCTTTTATTTTTATAACATAAATATATGAAGTGTCGATAACAACAATATTATTGCGACCGTATGAGCGACGACAACCACCAGCCGGCCAGCCCAACCGACTCATAGAGTTTTGTTCTAAAAATAGTATGAGATTCCATGTTTATTTTGTTTACAGATATTAAAATCTTCCTTATTCCTGACTGCCTGAAATATACATATTTATAATACAGATATCAGTTTATTTCTAGCAGTACCTATAATAGTAATAATTGTTATGTTGACTGTTGACATTAGATTAGACAATCTTTAGTCTTTAGTTTGACAACCGTAGATATACACGCGTACTTGTATTACGTATAATTTCCTTAGTAATCGAAATTATATTTCTCGTAATACGCCGTTAAAAGTGACCGCGATTTATTCTTTTAATTTAATTGGTGACGTTTGTATTATAGTTGTAAGTTGTTATACTGTAATTATTTCATTTTATTCGTTTATTGAACAAAAACATAATGTCTAAGAGGAAAAATGTCGATATTACACATTTTTTTTAAAAAAAAAGTGCAACTAGTGCAAGTACTGTGGAAAATGATGATCGAACAACTGAGGAAAATAAAAATCGAATTGCAGTGGATTCAAGTGAGTCGTCTTTACCATCCAAAAAAATGTATTCATTATAAATTTATAAATAATCAGGAATTGCATTATGTACTATTGCATTTATAACTATTTATATATATATATATATATATATATATATAATAATATAATATAATATACTCGTATTTAGCAGTAGGTATTTAAATATGTATACTTTTTTTATAACCCCCCCCCCCCGTTAAGGTAGGCTGGATCCGCGCCTGTTGTCGCACCTTCAGTACCATAGTTATTACACGTGTATTATAATTTAATAATTTTGTCGAAGTGATCTTACATCGTAACACCGTACGTATATAATAATGACATTTCGTTTTTAGAATTATTTTTTATTTTTCATATTACACTGCACGAAACATTATGACTTGATTTGACCAAGCGTATTTCACGAGTCATTGTTGTATGAAAAAAAAAAAAAATTAAAACAAACTAGCTATATATAGACGTACGCTGGCATACAAATGAACAACGACCGGACGAAAGAATATTATTTCTCCTACTTCACTTTCAAATTTTAAACACACACAAATATACTTACACTCGATGTCGGTGGCTCGTTGTTAACTAACATTAGCAGCGTTTAGACGGACATGAGTTAGAAGAGTTTTGGAACGGCACGATCCGACCCGCGTATTATTGGAAATGACGGAACGAGACGTTCCATAATCTGGTATTGAAAAACTAACCAAATGTCCATCACGCGTGATAAGACCAAGTTATTGTCACTTGATTGATTGTACATGACAATTATTTGCTAATTTAAATTACCAAATTCCATCACTCGCGATGGAACGAGTATTTGTAATGTGTAAGGACAAAACTATCAATGGGTATGGGGTTTATACATGATTTTATAAACGATGAAGTTTCTTCCAGTCATTTTAAAAATTAGACCACTTTCCTCTGTAAATCCAATTGAGCAAGTGCGTTTATTTTAAATGCGTATGCGTTATTATAATATTATAATTATAAAGCTCGTCGATTGTAGAGAGTAAAAAGTGTCATCTATAATATATGTCATCTATAAGAAGAAAGAAAACAGTGTTAGGATATGTTGGTGTTTATTATGTTTACATGAACATGTTGAAGGTACGATCTTCGAGATTAGTATGGATGAAAAATTAGATGTCAGATAAAACAGAATTTGGGCACTTACCATTACTCTAAGAACTGAGAACTAATAATCCAGCAGACTTCATAACTGTTTGAGGATTGATGGTACTTCATTTGATCATTTTCTGAGTATGTTGATAAGTTACCATGTGGATTCTATTTTATCGTCCAACATTTATTTTAACAAATAAAATGTATAAGTACCTAGGTTTAACTGGGTCACTTATGCAAAAGGAAGATACTGTTATGATGAAAAGTATATCACCAAAACAACAAAACGTATTAAAAATATAAAATATATCTAAAACGCAAGGTTTTAAATACACGAGATAGTACGACACGTTTCAAATCCTTCTTTAATCCTCTTCGTCTAAACGCTGCTAATATCATCTTTTGTAACTCGTTTGCTTAACGCACGCCAAAATCTATTCCCTTGTTAGACAAGCATATTATAGTTATGGTGTATAAATATTATACACAATATGTATACAGACATAGGGATGGCAGATGGATTAAACAGATCGATTACAATTTTTTCCGTTGCCATTGCGTTTGTCTTGTACGCAATACGCATTGTAAATTCAGAAGTAGCTGTGCATTTTCGCAAATTTTCCCTATTATGATCGTACGTATCGTGTTAGTAATACGAGCAAGGGCGGAACCAGGAGGTGAAATACGGGGATTCATCTCCAGGCGTAACATTTTAGAGGGTGCAATTTTTATAGCTATTAACAACTAATTTGATATTTTTAATTTTGTTAAATACTGATGTTATATTAAAGACCAATAAGTATGATTGATTATTAATTATTAGAAAACAATTCTCGAAGAGAGATTATTGGTCAATGATAGGGTTTAATTTTAACATTTTCCCCGGGCGAAAAAATTCTTAGTTTATAAATATATATCTATTATATTATAATATATATATATTCTTAGCCATATAGATGAAAAATTGACACGAGGCAATGAGAAGAAAAGGGAAAAAATACATTTACCGAAATCTACAAACGTTTTGGTTTCTTTGAATTTGGAAAATGTAATCGGCGTCGTTTATAAATGATCGCGTATGCATGTAAAAAACTGACCGAACTCAATTAAAATCTAGTTTTTACCGTTCTACGTTATCCGTCAACGATTCAACGTCGTGCACTAGATGTGCATTTTATCACCAGGAAATACGCAATAAATAAATTGTTGCGCACCATAAATTGTTCACATACAAGTTAGAAGTTATCTAAACAGACTAATTGTGACACGGACGTGCGCGTCACATATGCAGTAGTATACATAGGCTTATTAGGCAAGGTGCGTAGTCGAAGGAGCAATCCATTAAAAGATTAAAGCCTGAGCAACAACGTGTACTTACTTCAGCTATAGATTACAAATTGTTAAGTACAGCCCCACCATACTAACAACAAACATTGTACTTTATTATAAAATAATATCGTGTCAACATTTTATTATGTAATTTTATATATTATTATTTTCTAGAATAACTTGGCCATTTAAGTTTTCTATAACACTTTTACATTTTTATATTACCAGTTGTTCAAGGCGCTTACTTAATATTATATTACATCATTTTTTTTTTTTTTAGTTTTACTATTATTATTTTTATCAGATATGTATTGAAAAACAACATAGTTTTTTAATCATTAGTTTATATAAGACTGTATAAAAGTTCTCATTTCGTTGTTAAACTTTTAAAAAATATCATCGATAAGAATACACTCAAACTATAAAACGTTCACATTATTTTTGTCCTTCGGTCTACAAGAACTTTGTAAACTTTTTAGTAAATATCTTCACTGAAAAAATATAAGTAATGTAAAAGTTTCTGTTGCGTTTATGCGAATCGTTTTTTCCTGTACACACAAAAATACATCAAATTGTATATAAATATTATAAAAATAACATAGAGTGAGGTCAGTTTTATTGGTTTCAACAATTTTATAAGTATAATATATTTAATATTACTCGTATATTGTCATAATACCAGCATATGATGTTTATAAATATATTTATCTATCTTTATTGTACCAAACTCTTATTAACGTACTATGTACGTATATTAAATAAAATATTGAAATAATCTAAAATCTAACTAAGACTAACAAATGAAACGGTCACATTTGTTTTCTTTTTCTTGCTGAACTAGATTTAAATTTGGTGGCAGTAATTTAATATTGTACGTTAAAAGATCGAGTCCAAACTCGAGTGAAATCAAATGTTTTCCTATAAAATATCGTAGTTTGAAATATTATTGTGAATCTTACAATAATGGCTTACGTGTTATTCCAAAGCTGAAACTTATAATAAATCGTTTGTTAACTGAAGTAAATGAACTGAAAAATCGAAAAAATTTTTATAATGTTTCTCAGCGGTCCAAAAACTTCATTATTAACGAGATCGACTAGCGTGATATTACAGCATCTAATATTATACATCATCACAGAGTTCAATTCAGATAACACGGTTAACAGAAGTGCGCATGACTCTAATTTGATCAATATTGATTCAACTATTTGTGGTGATAATAATATTAAATCTTCAAAACTAATACGGTTGGCTACACAAGACACTAATAAATCTCGTCCGATAAAAGTAATATTTTACTTGCTGACGCATTCGATATACTGAATAAATCCAAAAAAAAGTTACTATCATTTAAACAGCTCTTGACATCAATTCGAACCATTACATAAAATAAATTATACAAAAGAAAAAACTTCATGTCTAGTTAGACTCACGTAGATTAAATTATGAAAATGCACCAATAATCAGATACGTAAGAAGTACTCTGGCAATTGTCTCCAAGAACCATTGTCCTAATAATCGTGATATAATTTTTTTTATAATTATTATTTTTTATCACAATTTCCGTAGTTTATTAACTAAACTTTTTTTTTTTTTAAGAAATGTTCTATTGAATATTAATTATGATATATATATACCTATATATTTTTAATGAAACTTTGTTTTACTAATTATAATTTATACAGAAATTATCACATTTAAGTATTGGCTAACATAGGAGGGTGGAATAATACATTGATTTATGTAGATAAAAACAATTGTTGTGAACTATAAATTGTTCCCAATGCTGTCAGAATTCAACAATAATTTTTGAAATTTATAGTAAAAAACGAAAAAACTATTATAGGGATTGTATTTATATACCACTTGATGCATCTATCGAAATGTATTTTAATCATTGTGATGTTACTGAGTTGATTTACTGAAATTATCTTGAACAGAATTGAACATAATTTTTTATTATTCGGTGATTTTAATTTGAATTGTTTTGAATGGTCCTAAACATTCTGGATCGTCAGTTTCGGTACCATGTATACATTTTATGAATTTAGAGCAATATAATAATATTAATAACTGTATTGGCCGAACCCTTGATTGTGAATTGCTTAACAAGAATGTTAAACTTATATATATTGCTTATTCTGTAGATTGGTGGAAATAATTTATTAATATCATTCGATTTTTCAGATGAACAGAACCTGTTCAATGGGGCCCATTATATTTTTGAAAAAATAAAGGACAATAACAATAACACTCTTTACAGTTGTTTATTAAATTTTCATTAAATTAAGTGTAATATTTATTTAGAAATAAATAATATAATAATAACTTGGTTGTCCGCGTGACGTTGTATCGGAAAAGGCACAGTACGTGTTTTATAACGTTATTCCATCGTTATAACCTATTTGTGTGATGTTTTTCGAACGTTCGTGTACCAACAACACGGGGTCAGGTTAAACATTTTGTTCGTTAGCGATTTAAACCGGTGTGAAAACACGTCAACCCACGAAATACCATAAAGCCGTTGGATACGCGCTTTAATCACTTCGCATCCGACCTCTAAATGCGCAGGGGGTGTGCCGCGCACCGCGAAAGTCGTGCCATCGAGGAGAGCACCGTGGGGGGAAGACGTAGTCAGAGTTATTAATTCATCCGAGAATCCGTAGGACCTGTAATAAGTTCCAAGTTCCCCGTGCTGCATGCGCCCCGACCGAAGTCTTTAGCGGTCTTAAACGAAGTGAAGGGATTTAATCGCCTGTGTTTGCGACGATGTCGCGCGCTCGTTAAGCCTTTACGGGCGTCCCTTATTCGACGGGCCCGTATGTGCGCTCGCGCACCGAGTCATCGGAAATCCCGAACCCGGGGACGAATTGCGCCAACGCCGTTGCCAGTGGTCCGAGCCCGCGGACCGTCGTACACTTCGGCCGCGTTTTCAACACGATTTCAGGGCTACGTTTGGTCGTGCACGCATGGATGAAAATCAAAAAAAACATAAGTCCGTCGCTGTTGCCCACATCCAGTGCCGCATTGGGCTTTGTAACCGCCCTTGTAAAAATTAGAATTCAAAATTATATACACCGTACTATTAATTACAGTCAGTAGCGTATCAGCCGATAGGATAGAAGTGTACTACGTACGAGCAATACGTTTACAAATTACTAATATCTTCATTATGTATATTTTAAATAGCACATTATTACTTATATTTAAATTTTTTTAATTATTAATTATACTTCACATGTAAATTTAAAAAATTACTAAATGTGACTAAATATTATCGGTTAGAACAAGTTTTTGATTCATATCGCCTAGTAACATGCAGCGGTAGTAGACTGCGTTTTTTTCGTGGTATTGACGAAATAACGAATGAAGCATGAACGAAATAATATGTATTACAGTTATACAGCCATACAAAAAAATTATAATTATATATATTTTTATTTTATGTTGATCCTCAAAAATTTACCTTCCCTTGCCCCCCGTTAAAAGCGGCTCTGCCTACACGACTTCTCTCGTGCGCAATAACAACGCATTACAATACCGTCCGTGTTCTGTGCACCGTCACCGACCGCAGTCCTATCGACGTGAGAATGTATTTGCTTGCGTTACAGGCGTATCTTTGGTTCGCGTTGATTTCGTTTTACTATATCGTAATTTCGTAGACACTGGAAAAAGATAGGCAGCATACGAACCGTGTAAAAACAGTTATTTGTCACTGTTTTCTTCGACGTATGTATGGACAAAATCGCATTAATATTTCATACATTGATGAAAATTGTCCAATAGACATTCAGTTTTACATTTAAATGAAATTATTTTAAATTAATTATAGACCTTAAAAATAGTTGAAATATTTTAACCGTATACTTTTTTATATATATATATATATATATATTTATTTATATACATATAATTGATAATCTGTAAAAATGGGATGGAATTTATGAAATTTTCATTGATAATCGGAGACGTAAATCGGATCTACCGATAGAAAACCGCACACGCAATTCGAACCCGCACGAACGCAATTCGGACATATCGTGAGAAGATCACGTAATTCGGATAAAATATAATTTTTGGACGCAATTCCATCCGCCAGCCGAACCAACGTATAACATAAAATTGTTTACCGTATAATTTAGAATAATATTTTAAAAATGTACTACTAAAAATCATGTTAAAAAAATGAAATACGGGTGTAGCCAAATTGCTACTAGCAATCAATAAAATCCATTGATGTATCTAAAAATCATACGAACAATGAGCTTTTTGCTCTGATTTTACCAAAAACAATAGTGTTTACCTAATTATGACTATACAAACGACTAATGGATTCTACCAATACATTATCTGTAATAATTAAAAACCGAATTGACATAGATACTTTCGGCAATATTTTGCAGACGTTCTTTGAAAATCGTGTTTTTTGAGATTACATACGGATCAAAGTAAAACATGTGCACATGAACACACATAATAGTAACATATATTATTAAAACATTGTTTAATGTTTGTCATACGTCGAAAAAATGTAATTTAAACCGTAAAAACACAATAAGTTTACCGACTTATATAATATATATTTTAAATTTTTCATGTAACCCGTATATTTAACATTAAATAATGAAGGCGTTCAGAGCCTTGAATTTGATGAATTCCCCCCTCCCCTCCGAAATTACAGAGAGTTAGGTACAATGAAAATTCGTGGTATATACGCGTGTATACATAATAATAAGTAATCATATAATTGTTTATAATTATTGTTAAGTTTAAATTTTCACACGTATGTGAGTGTTTCACAACCTTTTAGTATTACGAATTGTGACCTCCTAGTTAGCCCACGGCCAAAGTTTGAGAGGTAACAGTGAAAAGAACGGTTTAAAAATTCTTTAACTATATTAGCTTTTAAATTAAAAAAAAAAGGAATTGTCAAGTGAACGAAACCGATACTAAAAATATAAGCCCATTTCAATGAACCGATTTTCTCCGGGATATGAACATTGTGAGTTATAATTCCAACAGCAATTAACAAAGAGTACCGGTTCGACGAACGAGTGTGTCTCTTTTAAGGAATTAATTATGCGTAGACGAACCGAATGGACGTCGATAATCATGTTTCCGCGGACATGTTGTGTGTATTTTTGCGTAGCGTTCGACTTTTTGTACGCACAGCGCACGAGGGAATTTTGATGAAATAAAAGAGAAAAGCACATTTTCCGCGTACAATCCGTATCGCCCGGCTCGTATCTGCCGAGCGTGCGTGCGCACGAGTCGAACGTGTGTACAAAAAAGAAATCCAACGATTTATAGGCCATAAGAGTGGGGCGCGAGAGGGTGAGAAGGAGGAAGTATGATTATGCGATATTGAAATGCGGAATCCGTGCCCGAGTCGCGCGCGCGGTCTATTTATTTACGGCGAGAGAGACGTGTCGGTGTGCCGTTGGCGTGGGCCTATCGCGGCCGCCGAGTCATTGTTTAACACGATGCGCGGCACCTTGGCGCGCGCGGGGTCGTTATTCGCACCCTTTGTGTACGATATGATTCCTTTGAGTGTATAATATTTCGGTGAATCGACACACGTACGGCACGCCCGTCGTTATCCCGTGTGAGCTTTTCGAATGTTCTCAGCGCGCGCGTGTGTGTTGTATTATTTCGCAAGATAAAACACCGCGCGCCGTTTTAAATAAATGCACACATATATCTGTACCGCGTACGAGTATTCCGAATCTCCGCGCGCCGGTGCCGTAAGGGGGACGGACATGAATAAATCCGCCGCGTCGGAATGGGGAAATCGTTTGACGTCAAATTTGATTTATACCATCCCGATGGTGAAACCCTATGAATACGATTTTTCTCTATGATATATACGCTCGCGCACGGCCACCGGCGTACTCACACACACACACACACACACACACTTAATACGTGCGAAAATCTTGAAACGCTACACATATATTTATACGCGTAATATTCGATAATACGTCTGACGACCGTCCGATAGTACGTCTTATCACCGACGGCGACCTAACCGTTCGCGCGTTTACAAACGTTATATGTAAATTAACCACACCACCTCTCCCCTCTTCCAATATTACTAAAAATAAGCGTACTACCGATTTTTTTTGTGACACGTGAAAAACGTAACGGGTCTCGGGGTGTGCAGAAGGTTTACGATTGATCCGGAACGCGTAGAGTTCTGTGATCATAAGCGGTCCAACACTGATTTTCAGCACGTTACGACCGAACGACACGCGGTCCGTTTGTTACCTTCTGAAAACTTCGAATATTAACGTGTACAAATGATACGTAACGTTCGCGCCGAGTATAATTCAAGGGCTGATTGTCTCGGGTGAAAACTAAATGGGAAATATTTTAGAACCGAGGAGGGTCCAACCGTAAAAGTATTACGCCTGCCAGACGATAATTTCGGGGCACCGCTTGTTACCGCACAAATTCGTTGAAAGTTATAAATTTTCCCTACCACTTTTACGGACTGAGCACTGCCGTTTGCATAAAACGTGGTGTGGTCGAAAACATGTAAATTATTAATAAAGGTCATATTTAATTTAAAACAATATAATTTAGGTATTATACGGACGTATGGGATGATAATTAATTATGTGTCATAATTAAAGACCGGATTCTATTGATATTGCAACTTTTTATTGATACAAGGTAAATTAAATCTGATCAAATATGTATACGAATCGGATTTATTACAGTCTTCTTATTTAATTGAATATTGCAATTTTTGTATACATAACGTGATAAAATATATATACTATTATTTCTAAAGTAATTTTGCAATAAAAATGTAACTACGACGTAAATTTTTATGTGTTCTTAAATGTAGTTTAGCATTTTTTAAAATTATGTTTATCAGAGTTATCCACAAAACTCACAATTTTAGAAAAATCAAACAGTCAATGACTTAATAGTATAAATATAAATAGTGAAATTGAAAATATTTCGATAAATACACCGGATCCCAATGGGAAAATAGTTAAAGATAAATTAAAATATGTCTTAGAAAAAAATGAAGGATATAAAACTATTAAAATTTACTCTGAGGTTATGACAGGAAATCAAAATGTTAATTTAGATATAAAACCAATTTTTTTAAATTATTTTAAATACACATCGATAACAAGTGTAGACGTTGAACGTACTTTTTTATTATATAAACATATTTTAAGTAACAAGCGATAGAATTTTCAAGAACATAATTCAGAGATGTATATAATAATAAATTTTAATTTAAAAAATTGATATATTTTATAAATATTATATTTATGTCCATAATATTATTTAAATTATTTAAGTAAGTTATTAATGAATATATTTGATATGATTTTACTGTATAATTTTAATGTATTTTTCATGGCAATTTTGATAAATTTTTATTGCATTTTTGGCATCTTATTAGTGAAATTTTAAGATATTTTTAATGCAATTATATCCGGTCTTTAGTCATAATATGCGAATTTATTATATACAGATACACCCGTCAATGATGTCTTTTAACGTTATATTTTTATTCTGAATACGATCCCTTGTGAACATTACCATCTGTAATGTACAACCGATGATTTTGTTCATTAAACATTTTAGTAACTTCAAAATTGTCTGTTTTGAACGATTCGCTGTCGCAGTACCGATGTAACTGATGTTACCGTGTCGTTACAGAATAGGTAAACGATAAGACCCAATACACATACATCTACATTTACGTATTCGAGTGTATGATTTATATTATGTTGCCAAACAAATGAAAGCAGATGGATAATTATTGTGCGATTCGGAAGCCACCGCAAAAAATAAACTGAGGACGCTTTGATTATTGAGATAAAACCTCGTACAACCGAATTCGGTTGTCATGATATATATATTTATTCTCTTTGGGACGCGTGTTCTATCCGTATGTTTTTCAAGGCTATGATGAATAGATATATACTAATTGAGATTGTATGGCAAGTATAACACCGTCGTTATTGTGCCTTGTCGGTAAAAGATCGCATACAAAATTCAGTCTGTTTAAACTTTTTACGATTTATCATAGGAATAGTTCAAATTATTTGAGAGCAGCTGCAGTCAGTGGCGTATTTTCGAGGGGAGTTTCCGGGTCTCAGATCCACCAGAAGAAAACGATGGTCCGAAAGTCATAAATTACTCGTTACAAGGGTACAGAGAAAGAAATCATCAATTTATATTATTTGGTTGTATAAAAAATCCTTCATTTGTATTTATAACAATAATAGATAATATAATTATTAATTTATTCTTTATAATATAAGGTTATATAGGCTTTCATGTGTTTTTTATAATATTATAAAATAACTGATTTTAAAAAAAAAAAAAAAATTACCCCTCTCGTAAAAAATTTGAAAATACGCCGCTGGCTGTAATACTTTCGTTATTTCTGTATAAATAAATGTTCGAGTAATAAAGTATGGTGATGAAAAACATGAATAAATGTTTTTATTTCCGTTAATATCGTTCGTTTTCCGTTTCATATACGGTTAAAACGACCTAACTTTAAACTGTATTTATGTATGTTTTGATGACTTGTATCGTTGTAGAATATATCAAAAAAAAAATAAAATTTGTCGTCAAAACTGGCATAACTCTAATTTCAACCATAAGATATCTGTTATATTTTTATTTTAGATTTGAAATTACTTATTTTAACTTTGACTCATTAGTACTGTATGTTATCTATTCAACTAGAACATATTGTATTGAACATAACTATGTTGGTGCTCCATCTTGTTGTAAAATGAAATAATCTCCATCGACTTGCAGTAGAGGGAATAGCCCCAATCCTTAATCATTTGTAGGTATTTCCCATCAAAGATAAATGGTCTGTACATTTTCTTTCTAGAAACAGCGCAGAAAACGTTAAGTTTGAGTGAATCTCTTTCATGTTTGACAACTATCCGTGGATTCTCTAATCCCAAAATTCGCACATTATGAATTAATTGTGCATTTTTAACAAATTTACAAAATTAATACATTTACAAATTCAACGATAGGAAAGGTTATCGATCGCTTCGAACCTACCCAGTGCTGGATTAAACATTCGTAGGCCCCTAAGCAATTAAAGTTTTGGGTACTACAAAATTATTTTTTACATCCATATTTAACATTACTATCTAATAATTAAAATAAGTAGCTTTAATAATAAGTTATTATTAATAACCAACTATTATTAATTAATAAAATCATGTTTATTAAATTTTATTTGCAAGCAAAATTAATTAATTATTATATTATTTCTATTTTTTTCAAAATAATTTTATTATTATTACTGCATATAATAATATATATTATATTTCATAATAGCTTTTGTCCTGTAAATTTGTAAATAAAATACAGGTATTATTGAATAAAAAAAAATATAGTTTTTCGTTTTCACAGGGCCCCTTAAATGAATGAAGCTCTAAGGTGGGCACCTACTCCGCCTAATGGGTGATCCGGCACTGATCTATCCACTGTTTTTTCGGAAAAATGAGTAATTGAAGATCGTAGGCATTTTAGAAATATTGGTACAAAGTCGTACAGTAATTAGAAATTATTCAATCATTCCAAATGTTTAGTACTGGGGATAACGTACTATATATATGAAACACTTAAATCCACTCCACGTTGACTTTTGCGACTTTAGCGCAGCAATCGTCGTCGTGATGAGCCCGTGCCCATTTACTTTACATAGTATTGAGCGGTGATGTCGCTTAAACGTTGCCTATAAATTGTGGTTGAAGTGAAATAAAATAAAATGGATGGTGTGTACATTTTGATAATGAATACTGGTCGGCTTTTTGTCTTCTCATCAACCGTAGTCTTTTTTTTACTAATTGTCGGCCTACAAAATATAAAATAGTTACTCACACCTATATCAGTATAATACCTATGCAAATTTATTTTAATATATTATTTAAATTAAATTTTTTCGTCATGAAGCAAATTCAATTATTTTCTATGTACAGTATGTTAATTAATTGGAAAGTCAGTTATTACTCCTAATATAATGCAGGTATTGAAGTTCCGTTTTTTTAACATTATACGTAACTTATAGCCGATATTTTACCATGGCTAAGAAAAATTCAAAATTCAAAGAAGTGGAGTTTTTGTTCTTTTTTTTTCGTTAAATTTTACTCATCATCAGCAGGCACGTAGCTAAGGGAGGGCCAGGGTATGCCAGGCCACCCTAATATGTATCCAGCCTTAGGCCGGCCCACCTTTAGTATTCAGAAGGGCCCAATTTATATGATGGCTTTTAATTTTTACTAAATTTTTAATATTGCCTAAATATGACGCAAATAAAACCAAATACATCGGGTTTTAATTATGATTTAATATAAGTAATGTAACTTGTAACTTGCAGTGCGACTGCAGTGTTTTGCTCTTGATCATTTGGCATTTCATAAATTACTATGCTTCCTATTGTTATTCTTATTAAATAGAATCTTTTAACTCATTTTCTTCATTTGCCATTATTATTTTTATTTTAAAAGGTAGCTTTTAAATTGTTAAATTTAAAATTTGAAATTTAAAATTGCTAAATTTGATTATAGCGTTGTGTAATCTAAAATAAACAGTGTCTATGTTGCTATGCTAATTAATTGAATATAAATAATGAAACAATTGTAGCCACTCAATAATTTGAAATTCAGACCGAACTGAAAATTCGATTTATAGATGTTTTCGATTTACGGAGTGTTATTTACCTAGATTTCTATAAAATGTTACAGCAAAATAAAGTATGAGAAAATAACTACCCCCACGGTCCACATAGTCTTAATTTATATGAATTATCCAAATACATGATAAAATCAATCGATGAAAACATTTCTGAATTTGTTTAATATAATATGTAACAGATAACTGATAACAGTCACCTCAGTCACAGTCACCGAATAAAAGTAGTGCACACACTACACACTAGTACCAACTACTCAGTGTCGCAAAAACCGGGTGTGCAGAGTATGCCGCGCACACGGGCCCCAAGGCTTACATAAATTTGGGGGCCTCCTAGTCCCAGCCTGAAATAAACTTCACTTTACAAACACACAATTATTTAATAATAAATAGAAAATTTTTTAAAATTCAGGTAAGGTTGTTATAATATTTTAGAATAATATAATATTTATTTAACAATGAGTTCATTAAGTATTTGAGTAGGAATACAACATACCTACCTAAACTACTTAAATAAATTTACTACATAAATATAGTGAAGTAAAATATACAACAGTTATAGGCAGTGATGTATTGCTAGAATAAATCATGGGTATACGCCTTATTTCATGTAGTACCTATCATATGGTAGGAACCAAAAAAAATTTTTTTCACTTCGCTCGAACAATATTCACTTTACTTGTATTCACTTAAAACCTGATAGAATATTATACTTTTGTATTTATTCTATAATACTTCTAAATGCTAAACAAATGGACTAATTATTTTATTAAGTGGTTATTGATTTTTAATTTAACCGATTTTCATATCTCTATTTATAAAGTTAGAAAGCACGTGTTTATGGTATACATTTATAACATGACACACAAAAAAACTTCAGGCTTCGCTTATATTTTATATCACTTTTATTACGGTCATTGACAAAAAAATTTAATCAAAAAAAATAGATCATGGTTACTTTTTTTACGTCAATTATCTACAAAAACTTATTTTGTTTTCACTATTCGGATCTACATCTGGGTGATATAATTTACTTCTATTGTCTTCTGCTGATCTATGATTTATCATCCACGAATTCGCATAGTCTTTGGGATCTCACTTTTTTAATGAAAACTTGTTAAATGAAAACAAATTTGAATATTTCAAAAAAAAAAATAAAACAATAGAAAAATAATAATATATCCGATATCGAATCACGTCATGAATATAACAAAAAATTTTACTATTTATATTTGTCAAATTACATGCTATACGCTAGATACGGCTGTATACCGGCGTATCATCAATTTCTCATAAGCTATACGTCGATGGATAAAAATAGCATATTGGGTATATGCCGTATACCCCGTATACCCTCGAATATACCACTGTTTATAGGTATTTAGTTTGATATATATATATATATATCATACACTAACTGATGTAAAATGTGCTTTAAAACCTAAAAAAATTGATACTTAAATTGAAAAAAAATAAATTCTAGGAAGGGGCCCAATATAATTATCGCACACGGGCCTCCAATTTTATAGTTGCGGCACTGCAACTACTATATTGATACACATTGAGAGTTATTTAAGTCACCAAAGTCGCAAGTTACTATTTATTTTTAAAATTGTTGCAGTGACTAAGTAACGGCGACGTGATTTTACACTCATCACTAATTTTCAACAATCACATAGCGGTCACTTAGCTTTATGAATATTAATACATTTTTTATGCAAATATTAATAAGAAAAATCTTTTCTATTGTAATTTTTACTAAAACATCAAGCGAACGAGTATGAGTTTGTAGAAAGTTATAGCAATAGTGTTTACAATAATTACAATGACGTTTATGAGGGCCGGTTAATTTAACGACCGTAAACCGACCCCTCCCCACAAACATTTATTATTCCTAGTCTAATAAAGGGTGTTTTTCAATAGCTAGCTCCTTTTAGTTGTGTAATTATATTTATCTTGTGAATCATTGTATCTGATGAATTTCCAATTATGCCTTCTTGCCTGTTCAGATAACTATTTCATCAGCGTGATAATACTACGTTATATTAATTCAAATGGATATTAACTAAGAGTTAATTTCTTAGGGAACGCCATTAAATGTTCGCCCATTTTTTCATAAGATTACTATCTTGAACTTTTGAATAAATTCCGGTAATCTTATAATACGTATATAAATGTTTAAAACACATTAAACTGTAATATTATTCTGAAATAATATAATTTATTTCAGATTTAGTTTCAAACAATCAGAAACTCAATTCCAACTTTAAGACTTAAGTATTTATACTACAGTCCGTTTTCTTTGTATGAGAAGATTTACATTTAAACATCAATATTATAACATTTGTGGATATCATACAGTAAACCACCATATAACAAATTCATCATGTAAATAACTTAACCATATCTAGTAAATTGAAATTAATAAATTGTGCGTAATAATATATATATATATATATATATATATATATGAATCTTTACATAGTTTGTGGTAGTTTTGTACAACTAAGTGTTTAAATAATCTGAAAAACTCATTAGTTTTAAATTTTTAAATCTAAAACGTTGACACTAATCTGATTAGGTACATGAATTAATTTATACCGTTCAAAAATAACAATAATAAATAAAATGAGTTTACATTTGACGAGTAAATATGACAAAAGGTGTAAGAAAGTTTAAAGAATTGCAATTTCGACGCACCCACATGGATTTCAATCCGGAGCGTGGGCACCTCGGGGTAATTACTAGTCGTCGTAAAAGTAATTACAAGTACATTATCGGCATCAACAACAAAGTTCTTTTGATAAAAGTGGAAATAAAAATACTTACAACATAAGTGAGTTTAACGTATCAAAAATCCGGACACATCTGACTATGCCTCGCCCTTAAACTCGTAAAAAAAAAAATTATAAACACGTTTTTATTGCGTCCGGTATTCGTTTTTTTTTCCCCGGTTCCAACTCGGTCTCTCGTATGATAATTAAGTCGGAACAAGATCGAACACTTGTAATGTTTCTGAGAGGATACGAAACACGGGTAACATAACATTACGAGATCGTCGTTTTTAAATTTTTATTATTCCACTATTGCGAATTGAAACATTAACTCTAGCGTCGTATAATGAATTCTTTCCGATTTGATTATTATTTTAATTCATTATGCGCATTCCATTCTTCCAATCGTGCGTAAAACAACATTAATTTCCTTCAATGTTTTTATACCGTACATCCTGTGTAAAAATAAATCATAATTTCGAACGTGGGCTTGTGCTCCATACAGTGGTGGGGTTTCGAGATTGCATCAATAAAAGTCTACACACTTGTACGATTCATCGTCTAATTGGACTCTTCGCGTGTTTCTTTATTTTTCGGCCATTAAGTTTCTAAATCATCGAATAACGACGACGGTTGTACCCGTGTGATTTTTCAATGGCTATGCGATGGTAAAAACATTTGTTCCATAGCGTATTTTTGAATTATGATTAAAACGTTATATATTTTTATATACTCGTGTATAAGTAAACGCGACCGTGGACGTTTTGTTTTACCGACTAAATAAGTATTTCACAGTATTCTTATGATCGGAAGAGAACGCGGTACACGATATTTACACGGATTTGGAACCGTAACTAGGGTGAGGTGAGCGAAGCCTACCGAGTGCCTTTGATCACCTGAAATGGGAGGGACACAAAAATATTAGGAAATTAACTTATTTTTAAGAAATGTTATTTCTCGTTTTGCCGGAAACTTAATTACAATTTTTCAAATTTTTCCTAATCATATTGTACACGTCAAAAGCTATGAGTATAACAACATTTTTAAAACTTAGGGGGCGCGTTTCTTCGGTTCTGCCTCGGGATAAAAAAATGGCTCGGTACGGCTGTGCACGGATTTTATAATGTACGTACCCATTCGGTGGTGGTGGTATACCGGTGTGATTCTCGTCGGTCATCGCACGTGATTGTTCCGTTTGACGTACGGTCGTCCATAGAAAACGGCTTCCGGTTATGATTCGAGTAGAAGCGAACGGAATATAATTTATTGTAGGTGCACGGATCAGAAATAACACAATTATACAGGTATTATATTATTTGTCGTGTTGTGTTGAGTACGTTTGACAATAGCAAGTGTCGCCCGTGATGGCGGACCATGGAGTGCATTCCGACACAACAAATCATTTACATGGGAAAAAACGGAATAAAACACACGTGGGCAATCCATGGGAATATCGACTTAGGCGACGGCGCATACCTCTACCCGCGCGCAATAAGCATACGTATACGAGCACGTTTTTAGCAGCTGTTCGCCGGGGCATAGGTGGCCCTAGACGTTTTTATTGACCGGAATATCGCGCGCCGGACGTGCACAATAACGTTTTTGTACGCGCGCGCGCGCGTATGACATTATATATATATATAACGGCAACGAGGATTTGATGGATCGGCCGCGGACACACACCTGGTAGCGCGTGGTGTTTTGATTGGATCGGAGGTCTATGGAAATCGCCGTGCGGGGGCGCGCGTTATTATCATTGTCGTCGGCAGAAACGTCTTATTATATTGTTATTATTACTATTTTATGTTACAGAGGTGTACGGCGTATAAACGACCGTCGATGTAGTGTCACTGCACGGTTGTATACGAATGTATCGGAATGGAAGGAGGACAGAGGGCAAAAGAGAAGGAGGGTCGTAGTGAGAGAGAGAGTGAGAGAGAGAAAGAGAGAGAGAGAGAGAGTGAGCGAGAGAGAGTGAGTTCGACGAGGGTTACGTCGTCGTCGTCAAGACCTCCCAGGAATATATATGTATAATAATGTCGTACGCACAGATGCCGGAGACTGAACGTCTTCGTTTTCGGAAATCTCATACACGCACGCACGCACACGGTGGCCGATGTCTCCCCATTGTTGTCACCTTCACAATTAGAACACTATACATGTATACGTACGTACTCACGCGCGCGCACCCTTGCAATAATGCGCTTCCCAACCCCCGCAGTTTGGTAAACACTCTCGGCCAACAATACGCACCGTCGTCCCCTTCGGTCTTCTCCGTAACCGCCTCCGCCGTCTCGACTCATAATCGATGAGCCCCGGTTCTGTTGTGTCCGGATTCCCGTACCTATACAATATAATATTATTAATAATAATAATAATACGTACTAGCATTAAGTCGTCTACCGGTGGCCGTGCCTGCACGGAGATACACGTCTCTATACGTCCTCCTTGTGTTACTATTATTATTGTTATCGTCGTCGTCTCCGCTTTGTGCTCGCGTTGCTAATAGGCCCCATAATATTGCACGCGTATATTACCCTAACCCGCTGCCTACCGCCGGTGGAAAACAGGATATGCGTTTCAATGGATGTTTTTATTGGCGACATTGTGTGCAATGTACAGATGTAATATACGTATAATAGTAGTTATAATCGTATTCGGCCGAGTTTCCGCGCGCGCGCTCGCGAGGACCCCGAAACGGGTTTCGGCGTTTTCGCGTTCGAACAATATCTTCCAGATTATCGGTTTCGTTCGTGTACCGCTCGCACGCCTCCGTTTCAGCTGCAGCCGCGCGTTATTTTGCACGTAAAAACGCATCGACGATGACGTATAAAAGCGTCTCCGAAGCACGTACCGTGGGGGGGGGGAGCGAACGCATTACAAAGTTTCCGCGTGCGTTTTATTCCTTTGTGCAAACAACGATCTCCATCGCGCTTTTTGTTGAAAACGTCGTCCCGTGTAAAGGAATTTTCCATTAGACTTCACGGTCTCGGAACTTGTTCACAGCTGTTGAAATTGGCTGACGTGAAAATGGTTATTTTTATTTTATTTTATTTTTAAATTGAGTGTGTTTCTTTTGTTGTTATTATTCAAGTTACTAAAACCCCTAATCGCCCATCTCGTCGTAGTCATTTGTTAAACGTAAACGACGACCTGTATATAATAGTATAATATTCAAAGGAAACAGATTTTATACTTATATAGGTAGTTCATTTATTTTTACTCCGTTTTACCGTCCATCGATTTTATCTTATTTCGCTGGGGAAAAAAATACGGGAAATTTCCAACGCCAGTCTTATTAAAAATTAACGTATACATTTCAATTCGGTTTCTAATTGATAAAATCAATCTATATTTTTTTAATAATAAAATATACGTGTACGTATAAATCGTGTATACAGTAAGTGATAGTTAAAGACCGGATATAATTGTATTAAAAATATCTTAAAATTACACTAAAAAGATGCCAAAATTGCAGTATAAATATGTTAAAATTTCATTGAGAAATACATTAAAATTACATAATTATATACATCTCTAAATTGTGTTCTTGAAAGTTATATCCTCTGTTACTTAAAATTTGTTTATATAATGAAAAAGTACGTTCAACGTCTACACTTGTTATCGATGCATATTTAAAAATTTTGGTGTTATATCTAAATTAATATTTTAATTTCCTGTCATAACCCCAGAATGAGTTTTAATAGTTTTATATTCTTCATTTTTTTTCTAAGACATATTTTAATTTATCTTTAACTATTTTCCAATTGGGACCTGTAATATTTATCGAAATATTTTCAATTTCAGTAATTATGTTTAAGCTATTAAGTAATTTACTATTTGATTCTTTTTAACTTGTGAGTTTTGTGGATAACTCTGATAAATATAATTTTATTAATGCTAAAGTACATAAAAAAATGTACGTCGTAGTTATATTTTTATATTGAAATTACTTTAGAAATAATAATTTTTATATTTTATCGCGTGTAGTATACAAAAATTGCAAAAATTTCAAGAAATTGCATTATTAAATTAAATTGGAAGACTCTAATTAATCCGATTTGCATACATATTTGATCAGATTTGATTTACATGGTGACTGGTTTGAAGAGGATGTTCGCTCTTGATTATATGTTTATCATAGTAATATTAATTGTTAGTTATGTTTTTTTTTTAAAATATAGACTGACAAGGGAGTTACATGGATTTCAGTTGCTTAACATTTGTAGCTTCTTTGACAATCGATATTCCACAAAATATATATACCATGCTTACAAAATTATTATTTTAAACAAAAACAAAAAAAAAGATTAGCTCATACCCTCATTTTCGTTTTAAACAATGAGATAAGATAGATTTATAATAAGATAGTTAAGCGATCCGAATATCCACAATCAAGGTATTAAATAATTTATGGAGAAGATTTTGAAATTTTTTGCAATATAATATAACTATTTTGTTTATGGCATGAAGTTTATGTGTATCAAGTATCGTACAAAGAGCTCAGTATTGATACATGTGAATCAATTTTATTAAAGATTTTTTTTTTTCAACTATCAAGATTCTATATCATCGCCCGTTGAACTGAATAGTGTTGCTTTAATAATATTTTGTACTGTACGGTTAAGGTTAATGTATGTGTTAATTTTTAAGGTTTAGATGAATAACGTATTCGTATTATAATTAGTATAATTTATTTGATGAAAATTGCTTCCACGAACTAGTTTAGGACCGGATTTTCATTAAAATTGTTTATTTCTTTGGTTATTAATTTTTTAATACATACGTTTCACTTAATTATTATCTTATATTTGCAAGCTACGTATACCGTGTTCGTAGACCCAACAATGTGTGCACGCATATGTTTATTGTGTATTATCAATGTGTGAATTACGACGAACCATTTTGTGGTATACGAAATTGAAAATGTATATCCAGATTTAATACAATATTTTCAGCTATTTCTTTGATAACTTTTAATTATTTTGCTGGATACTAAAAGCTACAGATAAAAAAACCCCATTAAAAGTAATATCTTAATAATATAACTGTTCAAAGTCAAGTGATGGGTACTTTCAATTTTACTCCTTCGAACAATTCAAGCAATTAACAAAATGTGTTTTGATAAAAAAAATTTGCGGAAGTAGATGTGAAATGACTAAAAACGTATAGCTACACTAATTGATTGAGTGTACAAAACCAAAAATTGAAAACTATAAGCACCAGTATACTGTCATAACGTCAATTTCACGATCACAGAGCAGATTGCAATCATGTGTAATTATATTTACATTCAAAAGTATTTTATGTAAAACAAGCTTTACGAGCATGGGACACACGTATAGCTCTTGAGTTCTATAACGTAATTTACGATTTTAAAATGAATTACTTAAAATGTAAAACTTTTAATTAATACTATATAACTTAATATGTTCATAATTAGAATACATATGTACGAAATAATATATTTTTTTTTGATAATTTTATGCCAATGAAATAAAAACTGGACTCAGACATAAATGTATAGATAAAAAATGGCTTGTAAAAAT
The DNA here is from genome assembly GCF_003268045.1 of Sipha flava. Classification (NCBI taxonomy): domain Eukaryota; kingdom Metazoa; phylum Arthropoda; class Insecta; order Hemiptera; family Aphididae; genus Sipha; species Sipha flava. The sequence goes on from NW_020271750.1 coordinate 423,230, forward strand.
ATGTACGCATAGGATATAAACTGAAATATTTTAAGGACAATTCTGTACATCATATATTACACTATAAGTAGTAGCGGTCAGACACGCTAAACGGGAGTACCTATTATAATTCAGAAACGGGTTGAAGATATCTAAAATAATATGAATACCTATTCATTAAACTTTGCTGCTTTGAAAGATTTTAAAACTTTTTTTTTTTTTGTTTATCATTTGTTACCGAATATATCATGAATGTGCCAGAAAGTAACACATCAGCAGTATTTCGATATAATACCAATTATTATTGTTTTCATTCAATGCCTTTTGTATTTTAAAAAGCAATAGTTTTGACCGTATACTGACAATAAAGTTAATTAGTCGTTAGGAAAAAAAGTAATTCATTACGAAAAAAAAAAAAAAAAACTTTGAATTAGGGTTTGAATTTGCACCTTTTATTATTATTAATTTTTACAATGATTCGTTAAAAATAGAAGGTTTCTGTCCGGTATTCTTTTTTATGTGTACCATAAGGTAGCCATTACGAAATGCCAGTTTTTTTTTTTTTTTTAAAGCATATACGATGGTTGAACACGCGGTTTTATTTCGTTGTTATTTTTCTCTTCAGTTGCCCATTGTTAATTAAATTAGAAGCGAAATTAATGGACGATCTCCATTGTGAACGGCCATTGATATGTGTGGCCGCCGGACGGTGCACTTCCTGATGATGAGCCCACAAAAAATTAGGGAAAAAAAGAACGATCTATGTTTTTATTTTTATTCTTTGGGTGGTGTGAATTATAAAAAAACCAAAGTCCTGAGTGAATGATGACCATCGGAAAGACCTGCAAGTATATAAAAGGATCATTAATAACGATTTGTTTAAACCCTTTTTGTATTTTATCCGCTATACTTTTGCCCGGAAGTCACTGTCCCTGCGGAACCAGTTCGATAGATATTTATTTGGATGCTCTTATGAGAAAAAATAAAAATAAAAAATTAGGCAACACGTGGCTCCTTATTAGTCCCATGAGGTGTTTACGGGTGGTGTTTTCTCACACTTTTGGGATGTTTCTAAGAGTTATAAAACATATTTTTACGACATATTTTTAAAACGAAAACCGCGTACTACCTCGGGGACTTTGTTGAACTATGGTGACAACGATGTATTTGTTCGTTGAAAAAATAAGTTCCCAACATTAATAACATATTTTTACAATATGATCTTCGATGGCATGTCTAGCGATCTAAATACAATAATATTATTTTTAAAAACCATAATTTCAAATCGAAAATTTAACAGTAGGGTTGAAATAAGAATTTTTCTTAGCAATATTATTAGTAGCAATAAAATTTTAATTATTAAGTTGTACATTTTATTGTATAGTACGTACATACATTTAAATATATGAAAAAAAACAATTTGTTTTAATTAACATTACAATTGTTATCATAGAACGCGAAATGTTTTAAGCCTAATTATATGGTAAATACTAATTGTAAAAAAAAAAAAGAATTTGAACACATTTAATACATTATGTAATGTTTATAGGTCGTTTATTATGTTTATCTTTTCCTCCTTCGAGATTATAATATAAATGACACTTCTCCCCTTTCTTCTTTCTCGCCCCTTCTGATAATTTAAAAATATTTCTATTACTGAGGGTCCGATATTAGAAGTATAATAACGCTCGTAACTATATTATATATTATGTTAACTCACAATTATCCCATTGTTATATACAACTTAAATTAATTTGATTAATGTACGAAATTCGTATACTTATATTTTATTGTTTTCACGAATGTATAATATTCTGTTAACAATATTTTATACTTTTTTTTTTTTTTTCGGAACTATAATCGTATGTGTAAATAATTTTACGAGCACATCATGGTAAATCAGCATAATTTTCATCATACTTGAAACCTAATATAATTAGATTGAAGAGATGATAACAATAACAATCATAATAATAGTTAAAAATACAATTGGTAATTAAATTCAATAACTATGGTATAAAATAGACTCAATTAAAATTAATAATGTACGTACAATTGTAATGCTAAAAAAACGGACTATAAGTTACCTATGTTCTAACATACATAAAAGTATTCACACTTAATAAAATACGTAAGTGGTTAGTTTCCAAAACAAATTATGCGTGTACTTTATTAAATTTTCGCTAGTTATTTCATCCTTATAGTATTTTACTTTACCCGTGTAATTTTAAACAAATTATTAAGATTATTTCGTTTCCCAGGGGACCGGGCGCGTAATTCGCGAAGCACATGTTCAACAACACCAAAGTTGTTACTCCCATGATTTTATGTACATCGTCTGTGTACACGTACAACGATATTTCAAAACCATTTTAAGCTTCAGGCGCACTAAAACAACTTGTTAAAACAAATTAACGTATTCTATTACTCGAAAAAAGGGTTTACTATATAATATCATACAGCGTTTAATGGTTTTAAAACAAAATTACTAAAACACATTGTCGCGTAATCTCTTTCTTTGCATTGTCTCCGTGCCGTTGGCGACGTGTTCGAGCCCCACAGAGCGGTGTAACGCCCTTAAAAATCCAATTGTATTTAAATATATGTATATAAAAAAAAAAAAAATCACCCATAATGCGCCCCATGTTGAAAACATTCTCAATTAATATAATTTTTCAATTAAACGTGGCGATTCAATTGCAGATGGTATACTGACGATAATATGATCGTGGGGTGGCCGTGTGTTGACGATTTGCGAATGTGCAAAGGGAATGTCTTAAACCCTCAACGATTTTACCCTGCCCCTAAAAATACGATATTAATCCCTCCGATATCCAAGTTGACATGAAACCATTTCCTCCTACCCACCCCTCTCTTATTTTATTAATTTTATTTAAGTATTTTGATGTCGTTTGAAATAAAAAAAATAAAACGAAAAACGACCCTGTTTATTTGAATATTAAATTTACCCTTTACGGTCGAGCAACACGTGCGGTTTACTACTGTAGCATCTAAAAGGGTTTGGACATCTAAAGTTTTCCCGTCGATAAATGAAATTGGTTTCCAATATTCCGATTCGAATGTACAACAAAAGAGTACTATTCAATTCCGGATACGGTCACAGCACTAATCAGAAATTATCATGAAACATCAATGTTTTCCTCGTATAACATCCGAACAATATCATCAGAACAACCGTATTAATGTAGTTCTGTGTACAATGTTAGTACTTAAATTTACTTTTAAACGTAGGTAGGTACTTGTGACATTAACACTTTTTAGTTGTTTTGTTTTTTAAATGTAATTGTTAGTTTTCTAAACGAGATGTAATAGGACATTGTTTATTCACAAACAACGGTCATGAGAGCCTATAGCAGATTTACACGATCTAATTGTGTTTCTCTGTTGTTTCGTTACGTTAAACGTTAAATGTGCATAATTCATTTCACACAGTACAGCGCCGGGACTCGGGACTTTTTATTCGCTGTGTATACAAGAAGAATTTGTTTTTATAATCTATTAGAGGACTAAAAGCGTTTCAAAATTAGCGTGGGTAAATTACAAACGTTTGCTATTAGCATAAAACGACGTTGATAACACGAAACTAAATATTTTGCTGTGTAAAATATACGAGCTTTGGTGAAAGCGAATAATTATTATGAGTTTTACACGGTTGGTAAGTAAGTTGTTTCGAAATAAGTCCATTGAAAAATAACCCCATGCGTTTTAACGAAAAGCATAATCATATGTTTTATTTGCAATTTAAACCACTTTTCTTTTTTTTTTTTTATTATTTACCCAAATGGTAATTTATTAAATGTTATAGAAAAACATTTTTATGAAATAAAAGATTTTATTTCAAACTTTTAACACTCATTTTTGCTCCGGTATTGTAATATATACTTCCTAGTTTTAAGTATTGTAAAAAAATAAATAATTTTTTTACATTTTAATTCCACATCGAGATATTAAAATGTGGAATCAATAAATATTAAACAGGATAGATTTTTTTAGTTTCTTATACATGCTTTATATTTATTAACATGCTTCATATTTATTGACATTACACGGACAATGTAACTAAGTATAATGAAGGTAATTACATTTAGTGTTACATTTAGACGATTAGTATGTGTATAATACTTCGATAAGAATAAATAAGTAAATAAAATGCGTACTGAGTACCTACATAATTCAGAAATGATGACTTTTGTTTGTCTCGGTTATAAATTCTACATTTTCTTAACCTGTAAAATGTTTTAATAAGCAGCTGTGTAAGATCAATTAGTTGAAACATTGGACGTCTCTATGTATTTATTTTTTCTTGTGCCACGACCAAAGACGAATAATACTGTTTGGCAGTTAACAAGAATTATTACGAATCAAAGTGGAGCGCGTTTATACTTGTTGATTTCAAACTTGAGTAGTTCACGCGTGGTTTTGTGATGGTTACCGTTTGCTGGTCGGTAAATAGTCAAGTTTTCGCACTGTATAATATAAATATTGAATATTACCGTTAAATCGTCGAATACTCATCAATACATTGTTTGTTTATAAGACTACCGCGACCATGTTCTACTTGACAACGTATAAAATGTTTACAATAAATCATTTATACGTTTTAAGACATCGGTTCGCTAATGATTTATTGTTATGTCTAGGCACTGAAAATCACCTACAAACAGGCCTTGTGCACGTGATTCACCAGGCAAAGCTCATTGCATTGCATATTTTGGGCATTGATGATTTGGATTCGATAGTACTAAGGCTAATTCCACTTCCAAACCGATTGACCGTGATGATTGATTTTTATATAAGACGCGGTTCACATATTTTAAAGGTGCATGCCCGAAGTTAGATGCTCTTGTTTGTGTACCAAACGCGAATTATTAAAACCTCGCTGCCCCACCCCCCGTTGCTCGTTTTCGGCGCGTGAAAAACATGAATACCAATACGACGCAGTCACGGCGGACTCGTGATGTCGTATTATTATAATAATAATGATGATATTAATAATAATGTTTCGCACAACGACGTTTGCATATCATCTAGACGATGATTGTAACAGTGCACAGTTATACGTCGGTGCGTACAACGTTTTCGGGCGCGTTTACCATACGATCACCTGGCCCGGGCGCGGAACACTAATGGACCTGTTTCCCCGGGGACGTATCCAACACATGTTGACCCAACCGAAGACAACATCCGCTGTACACACTACTCTTTTGACGTTCCCTCCTTCAATTATGATATTTTCTCGTTTCTTTTTACTATATTTTTATTTTTTTTTTCGCTGTTGTTGTTATTTTCATTTTATGTTTACCACCTCGCTCGCGCGCATCGGTCCGGACAATATAATTTGTTATTCAGCTCGTCTCGGCCGTATGTGGTGCGCACACCGTGTCGTCGTCTCTGGAGGATTTCTTTCCAGGGCGACGTAAGAATCCGAAGATAAATTGGTTCTGTCTGCACTATTCATCACGCGCGCGCGTTGTACGAAAAAGTACGCGCGCGCCCCACCCTTCTCGGCGTGACTTCACGCGAACATCAAAATATTGTTTTCCACCGCGCGCGCCTTCATTGTTGTTTTTATTATCATCATTGTTACTAACCGTCGGGCTAAATCGTGCCAAATCATTCGCCATTCAACGGCCGGGCGCGCATTGTGCCCGTCTTGTCGTCGGCTTTCCCGAAAACACGTATCGCATCGTATAATATGATATACACGCGTGTACACACGAATTCACGCGGACCCGCGTCCCACGATGACGGCGGCGACGGGATAATATTATATTGTCAACGCACTCGTTACGAGAACGAACGCGCGTGCAAACATCTCGCCGAGTCATATTTCTGCAACAACGATACTATTACCGTGACGTTTTTGTCCGCGAACGCGGGTTCGGTGATGGAAACAGAATCGAATATTTGTATTCGGATATGATGCCGAACGCGAACGTTCGTTCGTCGTCGCATGTGTCGTTCGATTGTACGACGAACGCAACCGATTGTTAAGGGAGAAACGTTACGTCCAACAATATCGATCGAAAAATGGTCCCGACCCCAGTCTCATTACGGTGTAAGTTGTGAATAATTTTTTTTGAATATTGGGTTAAATTTAAAGAAATATCTCATTTACGCTTCTTGTACATTAGATCTCGCCAAAAGTTTGTTTTTTAAATATGTAATTATTTTTTTTTTTTTTTGGTTATACAAATTCGCAATGGTATAATAACATTTTAAAATTCACGTTCGTTTGCGTTCGGCCGATAGTGCGGACGCGAACCAATTGTACCAGTGGCGTATATAGGGGGGGGGAGGCTAGTGGGCTACAGCCCCTCCCCCGAAATGCTTTAAAAACTTAAAAATTATTTTAAACGTTTGTTATACTTTAATTGGACTTTACGCTGATCTAGAATTTGCGTCCAACGTCAAATCGTTTTAGGACATTCTGTAAATGAAATGTATATAAGTACCTACTGTGCCTTTTTAGTAATTCTTAGATTGCAGTGGTAATTTAACTCTGTCCATAGTAGCCCCTCCCGTAAATATTTTCTGTATACGTCATTGAGTTGTACACATTTGCGTACGCACACGTATTCAGTCGACCTTCGCGCGTTCACGCCACTGGTACGCTGACCGCGACCACGTACCTTTTGCGAAGCCCCGAGCAAAACTTATTTTGCCAGTAATCACCTGGTAGACCTGTTGGCCGTAATTAAACACGATAATATGTGGTGATCAGGCTCGGTAACAGCTGTACGCCATATCGGGTAACACAAGTAATTAAATTTAAGAAATGCGATAGATTAACTTTCTGGGTATCCCGGGTTGGTGCATTCATGACGTATATAATATTGTTTTGTTATGTGCCAACTCAAGAAATCGCACTCGCCAGGCGATCCGCACGTTTTGCGCGAGGCCCTGGACAAATGCCTCGTTTCGCCTCCCTCTAACGCCGGCCCTGTCGAATACGTGTCCACGCGTTCGACGTAAGGGTTCGCACTAAAATATTCCGGTCGCTAAAAACGTGAACGCGTGTATAGGAAATGTTGTACACGTCGGCAGGTGCACGGCAGTGCTCGCTTCGTGTTAGGTCCGATCGTCGCGAAAATCGTTCATTTTACGCGCTGCAGACGTCTCGTGTGTAAACACACGTATGCGAATGGTAAATATGTCCGAGTATGGTAATCGTCAATCGATACACCTTGTCTGCGTGTTCCTTAAACAGCTGAAACCCGATGCGCTCCGTCGCCGAGGCGAGCGAACGCGCGGGGAGCGGTGTGCAACTGCACCGTATTGCAACCGCTCCGTTCGCGGGTCCGACAGCTAAAACGACGTAAAACCATGGGCATATTTTAAGGGGGAGGCGAAGGGGTGATCGCCCACCCCACCCTGAATCAGTATTCAAGTAATCGATTATATGTGAGATACACATTTCAAATTTAATTAATGTGTATATTTTTTTATAACGAAATCAAATGACGCGTAGCTGTGAACACTGAATTGGGTTTTTTGTCGGGTCAGTAGTTAGTGAAAAATCAAATAAAAAACAAGCGTAACTTTCAAAACACAGACATATGTTGAAAAATAATTACACAAAAGTCGATTCTAAGCCGATCCGGCGTTAGATTAAAAAAAAAAAATCACAAATATTAAGGATTCACCCGATTTAAATATTACCAAACATTTTACTTGTATATTTTGATTCTGAATTAAGGAAAAAATTTGAGTCGCCCCTTCCCCCTAGAAGTAAGTCTAAATACGCCCCTGCGTAAGACCGCGGGTCGTACGGATGCCGTGAAAAAGTTTTTCCTGATCCGCGGAATCGGCAACCGTATTCCCGGATTTCGGGTAACGCAGTTGATGATATCCTGAGCGATCTCACAAATTCGACGCAACATGTGCAGCGAACAGATGTAGTTAAAAAAAAAAAAAAGACAGTAAAATCTATCCTAGACGAATTCAAATTTTTAATTTTCCCACTAAAGTATTGAAAAAGTAAAATGTTCAATAGCTTTCTCTAGTTGGGATATTCAAACGTCTTTGCTGCAAATAGGTTTACGGTATTGAGTCTCACAATAGTATTTCATTAATAAAACAATAAATTTATACAGTACTTTGGTTTTTATTTTTGTGTGTTTGCAAGAGGAATTATATAAAAAAAAACTATAATATTAATTACGCTTTTATTTTTCACATGACTTTTTTTTTTTTTTTTAGTGACATTTCGTATATAATGAAAATTATATTTTACCACACGATATTGTAAATAAATGTTTTTTATACGTGTATTTCTTACTTTTAATAAAATATAAACAACAATTTATTTTACTACCTAAATAAATATATATAAATACATAAATATCAATGTTTAACTTTATATTCTGTTTTCAAATAAAAATACAGAATTGCAATTTTCTTTAGTAGTAATGTCGAATTGTTATTACCCATCCATATTTATTTGCATAAGATTATTATTTCATGTTTGTATACAAATTATTTATATATAATGTCAACTATTACTAAACGAAATATTTATAATTTTAGATATCGAATGAGTGGAAAATCTCTTATGGATAACTTTATAAAATAAAAATTAGCGATCATTTTCTTAAAATGTTAGTACTTTTCGATGATTTTAGTTTCTTTCGGTTTAAGAATAACAATATACATTTATATAACAGCAAATTTCTAATTATATTATAAATTGTTGATATAACTTCAATTCATTACCGGTAAATGTTGAAACACTGGGATTGAATTTATAATATAATAATATTTGTAGTTATGTCAAATATATTTTACTACCAGATTTAATAATAATAAAAAAAAATAAATAAATAACAAAAAAATATTGATTCTAATTTAAATACAAGTCTTAGCAATGTTTTGTCTTTATGAAACGAACCTTTAACACTAAATGTGAAAAACGAGATAAAATTAAAAACAATTCATTACGTATTAAATTTGAAATGTTCAATAAAAGAAAATAATAAAATACGGTTTCTTTCAATGTTAAAAAAATGCCGATCGATAAAAAGCTACACATAAGAGCTTAACGATACTCTTCTGTTTGGGGTTACTTTAAAAGTCCATTCTTTGTTCTGACCCCTCTACATCATAAAATAAGCGAAAGCCCAGTCGTAAAATCGAAAATGTTCTTTCGATGTCAAACAAGTACGTTTCTAGATTTAAACAATAAACGGAAAATTTAGAAAACTTGAAAGCTTTATATTATCTTTGCAAAATTGACCTTCTTAACAAATTATTTATTCATAATTTCTTAATTGTACGCGGAGCATAAATATTATCTTAAAGTCGACATGAACACCATCATTTTATCGAAGCTTAAGTTGAACACAATATGATTCGTACAAAGAACAGTGATAATAAAAAAAACGAACAATAAGAAATGTATTCGTTCAAAACTTTTTCGTCGACAAAATTACATCACTCGAAATGTATAGCTTCCTTAAACCTCCGTGTGAAAAAAAATTAGTGAAAAGTATTTTTTTTCTTTTCATTTTTTGTCGACACATCCTTATTTTTCCTCGAACCCCGAGAACGACGATTTCCGTTCACACACATAAAAGGGCATTATAGTTTTGGGCTGCAGACGTTGGAGCGAACCTTACAAATAGCTATTATACGCGAATACTTTTGGTCCAAGAATTCAAGTCACACGCGAACCGCTCGGCGAAACGCGCGGTGGTCACGATACTGCAGACCGTTCACGCCCGTTTAAGCGCACACCACAGCTCTCCATGATTTAAGGGTTGCCCGGAATTTCATTCAAGTGTTGGTCCGCGAATATATTTGTACTCCGACGGGTTCAGAACCGAGAATACGATTTTCGGATGTGTTTGAAATATTCTTCTTCATTGCCATCACTGACGCGGAGAGAGAGAGATTAAGGGAAAAAAGCGTAGTCGAGGTGGTGCGACGTCCGTTTCCGTCGGTCGTTTTCGGACATTTTACGTTCCATATTTTCGGCATCGTCCGCGCGAATAAGGGATGTTTGTACGCGATGTGATCGTGCACCAGAGTTGTGTACGCTTGTGATTTGTACGTACAATCGGAATCGGATTATCGCGCGTGCGTGTACCATTGTTGGCCAAACACGTAGCGACCGTGCGCACCCAGTCGTAATCCGACTCGAACCGACGTGAATATTATTATTACAATTATTATTGCTATCGTCGAATCCCGGTGATTTTTCGTACGTATTCGAATGCGCTTTTAGACGTACTAAACGTTCGCCACCCTCCCGTATTCCGTTTTCACAATGCGTGTTAGCACCGGTGCAGTGGCCTTGTTTGCAGAACGCGGGGGCGCGGATTACCACTTTTAAATATGTTACACTACGAAACGTACCCGGTTATTTGTTCGACAAACGTATTTAAGAGGTTAAACTGTAGGATTTGAAGTGTATTCAACGAACGGAATCGGTTGCGGTACGACATCATCGCTCCGAAATGTACGACGAAACGAACAATTGTATATAACACAATTTAACTGCTCAAAATTACGGCTTAGACGATCGTGATAATTTTATATTTATATGTGTACCCGCACATTCATCAGTACCCTCCTCTCGGACTTTTCAAACACATGTGATCGATTAAAAACGGTATATTATAGCCATGTCGATTTTTCGTCTTACAAAACATATTACTACTATGTCTGTTCATTATTGACTTCCAAATTCGTATTGAAATAATAATTTGTTTGAATAACGCGATGTGCTAAAATAAACAATACACAAGTATATATATAAATAAAAAAATAAAATAAAACAAATTCATTGTGATTACGGTTTTGAAATTTCAATATTGAAAAGAATCAAGTACAATAAAAAATACAAAAAAAAAATCGTGCTTTTTATTAGTTGATCGTGCAAGAATGGTTAAATAGACTATCATTAATGTTCCACCACGTGTGATGGTAATTTCGAGAATATTAAAGAAATATTCATGCATATATACGTATATATAAATACCTGCCTACGTTATGAATAAAAATGTTTTATAGCTTGTGTGTACAGTGTACTGCATCTTTTTTTCGGAAGGCTTTACGAGTAGGAAGAACATAAAACATAATACGTCAGCCGTGTTGAAAACGATTTCACCTTTTTTTTTTTTTTATTGAACTCATAAAAACATATTATGAAATGGTTTAACATTTTTTCGTCAGGTCATATAATTAACACATGGCGTGATTACACGTGCTCCTATAATCGCCAAATACTTGACTTATTCTAGCCTTATTCAAATGTTTTTCAAATTTTCTAAGTTGTTTCTACAAAAATATTGACCTTTATAAACATAAATATAATTTGAATTTTTTTTCCGGATTTATTTAATATTTATATTTATCTTAAAATATAATATTTTTTTAACGCGTCACGACACTTTTTTAAGAGATTTATACGATTTATTACGTTGATCAAGAGCCAAGTTACACTTTACCAACATATTAATAAAAGAAAAGTCGTATCTGACCATAAAACGTAGTTTTATCCTGAGAGAATGGATGGGTAAGATCAGCAAGGAATAACACTAATGTTTAGGACTTTGTAAAACGGAAAAGGACTATCTAAGTAAGAACGTTGTATAAAACGACGGCCGTTGAAACTTAATTTTTTTTTTTTTTGTGAATCATATAAATAAATTTCTATCACTAACGTGACTTGATATAATTCTTTTTCATTTACGCAGACCGTAGCGAACACCCTCTCCCCAAGTCACTATTGTGTCCATTCAGAGAAATTGTGATCCAAAAAGACATGATTTATCGTATGTTGTTTTTTGTTTGTGTCCATGACGGTTGTATACGAAAAGGATGAGAAAAAAATGTACCAGCACATTACATAATGGATAGCATGTGTGTGTGTGTTTGTATGTGTATGTGTGTGTGTGTGTGTGTATGTTTGTGTGTTTGTATATATTTTAGAAAAACAGCTCAAGTCAAAACACAAACCGGTGCTAATCTCTCATCTGTCCTGTATGCATACAACACAGTTGACATACGGACAACGGGGAGGTAAAAGGAAGGGGTTTTGGATTAAAAAAAAATAGATATATGTATATGTATATAATTAATTTTTCATGTCCTTTCTGTTTCTTCCACTTCCTCAGTTGACCTTTCTTTCTCTCTCTCTCTCTCTCTCTACACCCTATGACAACAGCAACGATAACGACAGCGACAACGACAACCACGACCACCAATTAAACGCTATAGTTATCAACAATATTCGTCGTATAAATTACAAACTAATTGGGTATCTAGATGTCCATCCGGTGTCAATAGGTTATCTACGGTTGGTCAAAATACACGTGCATATGTTTTATACATATACGTATTCGTTATTTGGATAAAATAACTAAAAACGTTATTTTCAATTATCTAACACTAACACGACGTTAATTCGACGTCAAAACCGGAAAGACATAGAAATACAACTATACCACGTCCCATCTACCTACTTGTCATTTATTCGATCGTTCGATAAAATTCGATGCCTAAGTGCTGTATTGTGTTCCCGTATTATACGCTTGTATAGTCTAAGCATGACATCCGATGTAGACAATAATTATTATTACGATGGCGAAAGTCGTATGCAAATGTTTATGCAGTAAAAGTCGAAAGACTGACAACGATCTTCTAATGAATTCAATTTCTTATTTCTACTTTGTTCACCTTCAGTCATACGTATGTACAATTTAAATGACTTTGTTTAAACAATAAACTGAGCGACGATGAAGGAAGTACATCAGACTCGCATCTCATTGACTGATCTTGTTGATTGTTTGGTGATCGACTGTTAATGATGGACTTAATCAAACTGTATATATTAACATATATTATCAAAAGTTTGATTAGGTTTTTTTTTTTTTAGTTGTCAACTACACATTTTTAAATTTATTTGGAAAACGTAATTAAATATCGTACCTATAGCGTGTGTGTGATTTTATTTTTCGACTTTATGATCCATTCATGAATGCATCATATTTATAATTTAGTGCAACCCACATGGAGTTACATAACAATATACTCAGATGAATCTTTACAAATTATAAATATAGTTATTTTAATATTCATTGTATACTGAACCACTTAGGAAACTTTTATAGTTGGAATTTAATTGAAATCTCTATTCTTTAATAATAATAACTTCTTAATCTGTGATTTAAAATAGTTACGAAAAGCTTAGAACATCAACAGAATAGTTCGCATTTTAAAACTATATTTGTTTTTCATTAAATTTATTCAAGCTTAATTTGTTTTATGACATTAAGTTAAAAAAAAGGGCGAAACTGCTGGGTCGAGTGAAATCATGGGTCACTTATAAATGTTTTAAATTTAAAATCAACGAAACTCATGTATCTAAAGATATTTTTACTAATCTGTACATGCACAGTATAATCAGGCGCAAAACAATTATTAAACTTACTCTTTTCAAATACATTTTTAGAGCATGAACATATTGGTTGTACGATATAAATATTAAAAAAATATAATTTTATATAAATACTACGTCAATTTATAATTAAGGTAACGCAGAAAATGTGTTGAAAGAAAACAATAAATTATACTGATAAAAATGAATTTCTTCCATTTTTTTTGATCATATCGATTATATTGAGATAAAGATGGATTTTTTGTTGACCGTTTATGTATAAAATTAATATCTATTAATATTTCGAATTAAGCAATGAAAATGAAAATTTTAAATCATAATATCGAACTATTATACTCGTGGTTTTAAAAAATAAAATAAACAATTTTTCTGAAAAAATAATAATAATAAAATTCAACTTCATGGTTTAGGGTTTAAAAGTAAAACTTGTTAGATGAATATGCTTATCTGTATCTGTACTATGAAAATCTATAATACACCTAATTAAAAGGTGTATTTTACATACACACATTTTGCATACATTTTAAGCATTTTAAGCTATTGCCATTGTTGCATGCTATTTAAACCTGGTTACGTAAGGACAGTATATTACACATGTTACTACAATAATATAGGTCGTAAATCATATAATCGATATCCTTGAACTATATTTACAGTGTTGAGACAATTATTTTAAACAGTGTTATATTCAAGGCTAAGAATATAATAGTATATTTAGTTTATTTATTTAAGTTTAAGCCAATGACTACGAAAAAAAAAAGTCATCAATCATTTGAATTATTCATTAACATAATAAATTAAATAAAGGAGCTCTCTTGTGAGTTGAATTCTCCGACCAAAACTTATGAAACTTGCTTTCATATCTATTATAGATATGTAGAATGATTACGATAACATTACAAAAAACAATAACTCTATTTTATTCCATTATACTACAACAATAAGGAACACAAAATATTATATAATTAGTACATATCTTATATGTTGTTGTAACGAATTGTTTCATTCAGTTTTTGTATTATTAGAATATATTATATAGGAATACAGGTGTATGGATTTATGTATTTTTCAATACTATTATTCTCAAATCAAACAGTAAATAATCTTAAAAAATTGAGAATCATCAGTGATATTACACTTAAATCAATTTTTTAAATTTATTTTATAAGTTTTTATAATTTATAAAATATCAATATTGAAAAAAATTAAGTTTCATTTTTACTATGATAGTTAACATTTTCTATTTCGGACTGCATTCAATCGGGATACTCGTAATTGTAAAAATTATTACATTTATATTTTAAATTTATATTTATACGTATTATCAGTACCAATACATCGATAAATATTAAATAGAATTAGTTAAAATACACCGATAGAAAGAAAAAAATAATACTATATGGTATTTATATTTATAGTCTGATGTCATCATTCATCAAATACATCATGAATTGTAATAATAAGTATAATACGTATATTTATGAATATTTTATTGGTATCTATAAGAATCCTATGTGTAATATTTTAGTTAATACACATGATAGCTTTTTTAACATTACGATTGATGACAAATGTAGTGTATTAAGATAATCACCAATTCACTTTTGTTAGCGTAGTTGGTTTATTTAAATCTAACGTTTGAACTGATTTTACATAAGTAATAATGACTTAGTTAGGAATCAAATTTTTTTTTAATTTTTTTATTTTATTTAATTATATGGGCTGGGCACTTTTTTGAACATACAAAATTTGAGATAACAATTAACGTTACAATAATTTATAACTTATAGAGTATTACAATCAAGTTTTTAACAAATCATTAAAGGTAGGATCTGCATTGGCAATCGACATAAGACGTACATTTTATAACTATAGTTCTCTATTTTTAAAGCAAGTTTCTATTTAGTAAATACGACAACACTTTTAAAATAACTGAATTTGTAAAAATCACGACCCCCCTCAAATTTGTATAAAAAGTTGTATTATGCCAACTTAATAAAAAAAATTGGTTCATATAGCGAATACTATTTAAATCATACTCTTAAGTTGATTGACTCGATGTGCATCTAAAGTCGGTCTACAATGAATTTCAAAATTGATCAACTATATTTTTATCGATAAAATGTCCAAGCCCGTTTGGCAATCACTGCAACTTTAGTGCAGTAAAGCATCGATCGTATTTTAGTTTTTACTAACGGATAATATAGAATACCAATACATCTAACGTACCATGCGGTGTGCGATTCCAAACATACCAAATTCTAGATGTGTACGTGCGTCTTATTTTTATTTTGAAACTTAATAGCAGAGTCGCAAACTAGTTGGAGCTACGGGGTTGGACGAGGAAGAGGAGTCGGTAAAACATAAGTATTCGCCTATGACGAGAAAAAAGAAATTGTCGGTCGCGTAATACAAATTACGTAATATAAGTGCGTTGACCGTATATGTTTATCGTTATGTCGGAAAATCGGCCGTCGAGTATCGACCGATTGCGGGCCCACATTTCGAATCGAGGGGGACAACGCGCCCCCTGCTCCCTTAGATTTGCGCGTCCCTTCGATACAGACGTAATCCGTATTCGTTTTCGGACGGTTATAAAGAAATCGACCGAATAAGAACAATCCGGTTCGACGAATCCGAACGGACGTACGAACCATTACGTGCACGTAAAATAAATGGGATCGTATACACTGCACACCGTCGTGACGACGTCGTTGCCGTTATTAAAATGATTATTGTTACGATCGTTATTATCGAAACGTTACGGCTGTTCGGAAATCATAACGGACCGCAGTGTTACCCGTAGCAAACAACGCGCGTCGAAATATTCACGCGCGACATAACGCGGCGACGGGTAACTGTACAGCAGTCGTGCGTGTGTAAAATAATTAATGATCCGTCCCGGTGAATCCTTCTCGGTTCTGATTCGGAACGGACGGCCGCAGTTAGTGTCGTCGCGCGGCACACAATATTAATATAAATAATAATAATGATAATGTATAAACATATTGTGTAAGCGCGTGTGTATAAAACGTCTTCATTAGCACAAAAGCTCCAAGACGGGGTTTCGGACGAGAAGCGTCGGCGGCGGGGGGTGCGGGGTGAGGTGGTAAAGGACAGGTGCGCGGGATTGTGGTGGCGGCGATGGATTAATTTAGTAGTCGTTGTCATCGTGACAGGCCGCGCGTTAGAAGTACCCGGGGCACCGCTAATCAACGGTGATTAATAACGTGATCCCCGGACCAGAGACGTGTATACGAGTTTTGAATAAAAAGAGTTCGTGTGCAGACCGCGAAAGAGAGAGAGAGAGATCGAGAGGGAAAGAAGGACGACGGAGGACACTGCGGAGGGGGAAAAGAAAAAAAAAAAAGTGTATGAACTAATAAATAGACCGGCACCGGTGGCAGTTCAATGGTAAACCGATGAGGCATTTTTTTTTTTTTTTTCATTCCCTACTCCCTCGCTCTGTTCGTCTACGCGCGCGCGCGCGCTCTTCGTGCGCGCCGACGGTAAGTCAGGTAATTGATGAAGGGCCCGGAATCATCAATTCATGTCAACCCGGGATCCCGAGCGCGCAGACAAGGTTTACCCTCGCGCGACCGGGGAAGTGCCCGTATACGCCTCTCGTGTACGGTATACGCGCCGTCCGTGTATTAACTTACCACCTACCCCGCCGCGAGCGCGCGCGCACCGTTCCGCGAGCAGCTTTCCGGTCCCCGAGACACCTTATGGTAAATCGTTTTGTATAATTGTTGTTCGGCGACATCGCCGCGGTGGCGGTCGTGCAGCCGATGAAAAATGACACGTCCCCCCGTAAGTTTGCCGCGGCGCCGAGTGGTGTGAAAACCGTGTGCGCTGAGGGCGTAGGACGGTGTCGCCTCCGATCACCCGTCGACGACGAGGGGGAGAGAAGAAAAAAAAACGCTTTACGAGGAGGATACGCGCCGTGGTCGTGATACGTAGAGAGAGAGAGAAAGATCGTTTAATATATTTATTACGTCGGACACGATATATTACGGCCGGTCGACACGGAGAAACACGCTTGGGGACATATACTCGTCGAATTGTAAACCGTTATAGTGCCGTTGTCGTTTTTCCTCGTCGTCGTCGCGTTGATTATTGTACGGTGACGCGTTTTACGGGGTTCGCGAGCGAATAGGATCCCGCGCTATCCGTTTTCTCCTTTAGATTTTGTACCGACAACGTTAAGTTAAACGGGGAAAGAACGATGTGTCTGAAAAGAACTCTCGACGAAATACATCGTGTACGTTCGAAAACGCTGTAAAATTATAAAAGAGCAGAAGAAACACCGAAGAATTTGACTATATATTATTGTAATATATACTAGTATTATTATACTATGTTCTAAAACGATGCCCGTGCTATTGAGGATAATTTCCTTCCGAAAGTTCATTCTTTTCTGGTTGAAATGCTCCTTTGTTAATAATTGCTATTTTATTTTCTGGAGTTAAATTAGAATTCAATAAATATTTGGGATTAACGAACTAATAAGTTCAAATGCTAAGTTGGCAGGTTTATCTATAAATTAAAGGAAACAAAACAAATATTGATAAATGGAAAAATAACATTTAAATGTTAAATTGGTAAATACTATACA
This sequence comes from Sipha flava, assembly GCF_003268045.1. NCBI lineage: Eukaryota > Metazoa > Arthropoda > Insecta > Hemiptera > Aphididae > Sipha > Sipha flava. Next base: position 441,250 of record NW_020271750.1, read on the forward strand.
CACATATTAAATTATTGTTTTCATAATCAATTATACTAATAAATTAAGTATTAAAGCATACCGGTTTAACAACAGTATTACTTATTTAATTAATAAATAAATAAATAGTATTAAAACATTTTTCAGTAATTGTAAAAAAATGTAAACATAATAAGTTAAAATAATTAAATATTAAATTCACAGTGCATAATTCATATTCTTACAATTTAAAAAAATTATGCTTTACTATATTATTGTTATATATTGGTAACAATTAATTTAATTATGTGTTTAGGTTCTTAAATGTATTTAATTTGGTTATATTTCATAGTTTATAGTGTATGAATTAAGTCTTAGTATTTTAAACATTAACTCATCAAATTAATTTACGACACCAAAGAATAATTAATTACCTGACTCGAAATGATTTATATTTAATCCAGATGAAGGGACACATTGCATTTGACTAATATTTTCGTTGGATAAAGCTGTAATAGTATTTCTGCATACACATTCAACTTGATTAACTATAAAATATGAATTTTAAATTTTTACATCATTACCAATATTATTAAAAAAAAAAAAATGTATATATAATGAAAATTATATAATGCTTTAACGCTTAGAACAAAGTACAATGTAAATAATTATTTGTTTATTAAATTTTAAAACATAATAAATTATCAAATTGAATAAATTAATTAATTAACTTAAGAGAATAGGAATTTTAATTACCTGACTCTAACTGATGAGTATTTAGTCCAGCCGATGTAAGATTATGATTGCATTACAAACATCTGTAGTTAAATTTTCACATAACAATTCATGTTTATCGACTATGTAAAAAATATGAAATTTATATTGATAAAAATTAATACAATAAAGTTAACACAACAAATTTCAATATTAAATGCACAATACAAAATACAGTTTTACAAATAAAAAAAAAAAAAAATGATACTTTAATGATATGTTAACATATTATTTAATTTAATTTTACACGTTTGTGAATATTCCCAACAAAGACACTCAGTAAGTACCTACTCAGAACACAATTTCAGTATCTTTTAAATTGTACTTTCATTAATTGAAAAATATTATCATAAAAATTAAGGTACATACTTGGTATTTTAAATGTACGTAGTGACTGTAAGAGGCCTCTGTGTTTACTAACATGTCACTTTGTTGAACACCTTGAATAATTTAAAATAATTTTATTCTAAAAAGTATTTAGGTAGATACCTACATTTGTATTATTTATAAACACTAAAAGAACAGTACTTACAGGTAGAGAATTTTAGTTTATACAAAAAAAACTGTTTAAGTTAACTTTTTGCTTTTTATTCTTGGTTTTGCATGATTCGATGTGTCTTTTCCAATTGGTATTATTTTGATTATTCCTTTCACGTCCACAATACCCACATGTTAAATTCATACTTATTCAATAATTCGTATTTTAGGGTTTTTATAAAATATGGAATTTAAGTTAAATTGTAAGAGAAATTTAATTTAAAATAATATTCAAAAACTCAAACGCTGAATAAAAACACTAATTTCTAAACAGTCAAACTGGTCACGTTTCAATGTTTCATTATCATTATGACAATTTCCAATTTATTTCTTAATAAAAATAAAAAAATAATTTTACGAATACGGGTTAATCGACGGCCGACGCTATTACCCAGAATTCATGATCGCGTAGGCTAGCGGCAAGGGCGCCCATAGGAAAATTCTCAAGGGGGGGACAACATTTTAATTTATTAATCTATTCATAAATAGGAATAACCCACGATATAGGAAAGGGCTTACAATTTTAAATTATACGATTACATTATATATATCAAACTGAAAAAACTATAAAATAAAAATTATTTAACCAATTTACCATAAAAGTAATGTATTGAAATTTTTATTTAATTAATAATATAAATTGGACACTTAAAACATTATTTACATTTATTAAAATATTAATTTACAAATATTATATAAATATTACGGTTATGTACGCACACACATATACATACCGCATTTCTAGAAATACACAATATTGTAAGAATTGATAATTATCCATAGAATAGAAACGAAAAAGCGTATTGTTATTTATAGCTGATAACCTGATTTTCAAACTAAATAAATACATTTTTTATAAATAAATTAAAGATTTTCATATATTAAATTAAATTTTTAAATTCTATTTAAATAAATATTTTCTGATCATATTAAACAATTTTCCAAGATTTTTGACATTTTCCAGGGGGGGGCATGTCTCTTCCTTGCCCCCCTACCATATGGGCACCCTTGGCCAGCGGACATGTTATAATGTTTATTTTTGTTTATTCTTAGTGTCAACGATATAATTAATATTTTTGCCTTTTGTAGTGGGTATAAACATAATATTTGGTAAATATTATTTATCCATTCATGACAACTGCACACGGATACGGGATAACTGTGTAACTAAATAATATTCTAAATCATAATAATATATTTTATTTTTAATTAAAATGTTTAGGCTTATTTTGCATATTTTGAAAAATTTTTCAAATTTGAAATTAAAAAATTTAGATACATATAACAGTACATACATATTTCAACCGATCGAAAAAAAATATACTAAGAGGACTTAATACTTCCAGTAATATGCTATCTGCAAACTACCTCTCATATCTCGTTATAATTTTTATGTAAGTATAAATAATACTATAAACTAGGGTGACCATACATCCTGTTTTTTACAGGATTGTCCTTTATTTCAGCATTGTGTCCTGTTGTCCTGACAAACTTCTTTCAGGACACTTTTTGTCCTGTTTTTTTGATCAAACGAAATTAATTTGAAAACAAAACTTACAAAAGTAATGAATAATGATTATAATTATAATCTTGTGATTGTTTGAATTTATCAGTATGAGAAGAATGTCTACGAGTTATCGGAGCTTATCTGAGTTATCGGATTGACCGTTTTGGAAAAATGGGGATATCACTTTGAACCACTGAAAGTTTTTCGTTGGATTCAAGTACTAGATTTTCCAATTTGGATTGACATTCAAGAAAGTTTGAAATATATTATTAAGAATAATCCAACATTGAAATTCGATAAAGATGAACTTTTTGACAAATTTAATCATGTGATATATGTAATGAAGATTAATTTTCAAAACTGGAAATGGTTCAAAAGCTGAAGATAGGTGGCTTGAAATATTTAAAATTCTAAAAAAAAAATTACATTCCAATTAAATATTTTACGGTTATTTAAGAGCATTCAATGGCTATTCCCGGAACTAATGCGTCGGCAGAAAAAGTATTTTAAATTACAAATGTTTTATGGACAGATGAGAAAAATCGATTTCTCTTGGACACAATTAAATCGATAATAATCGTAAAACAACATTTAAAAAAATGTTTCATGTACAGAATTTCATATATTTATTTTAGAAAATCCACAATTATTAAAACTAATTACTTCTTCAGAAAAATATGAAAAATCATATAGTGAAAACATGTCTGAACAATCGTCATCAAAATGAATTAATAAGTTTTTTAAAAAAGTAAAGTACTTGAATTAAATCTTATACAGTGTTATTAAAAATTATGTTATTTCACAATTAAAAATCAATAAAAAAATTTATATTTCCTGAATTTTTTTTTTTTTTTACATATGGTCACCCTACTACAAACCCGTATCGACCGTATAATAATCTGCTGGATATCGATCGGATGTCGATTAAGATAATAGTCGATGTAGAATAATAGATTATTTGTTTAGTGTTCAGTTCAGTCGATTATTATTATAGTCTGTTCAGGTCTATGGTACCGACTACCTACTAATTAAATATTATACTAATTAATAAATTAAATTATCTTAGATCTTATCTAACCTAACCAGCACTTTTCACTCGATTACTTCAACTGATATCGAATTTTGTTACCAATTGCACAGATTAAATAAAACCAGATAGTTTACTCTCGAAATAGTGAAATTGTAAGCAAATTTGTGTACTTCTTAAATCAGTGTGGCCAAAAAAAGAAAATTAAATTCGTTACATTTCAGTATATTGGTAGTACCTATACAACATATACAACATATTATGTTTCCAGATAAAACTCTATTTAAATTAAAAACTTCAATCCCAGTAGGATCTATTGATTATCGGGATTTAGAATTACCTGAGCAAAATATTCTAATTTATATTTGTGTCTATTTAATTAAAAAATGCTTGGAAAAACATGTTTGTGACATTTGCTTAAATTATACCAAATTTCAAAAAAATTTAGAACCGTCTTTTTTATTTTTTTATTTTAAAGCCTATGAAAATTCTGAAAAATCCACTTTTGGAAACCTAATGTATAACCATAATGCAAATGAATTGTTAAGCTTAAATAATGTAAATTATAAATATTTTTAATCTTCACTGATTATAATCATGTTTGATATCAAAAGTCTTGGATATCACTTATCAATGTAGTATAAAATATCAATATTCGACCGAATTGGAATTAGGAGTGATGGTCGCATATAGTCACTATTTTATAATATGGTTATCATTGATATCAAGTGATCAACATGAGTTTTAAGTATTTAGTAATAATTTATAATAAAATTTCAGATTATATTATAACCATAAAAAATTGTGCAGTTAATATATGTCCCCCCCTCAAAAAATGTTTCACAAGTACGTCACTGATCTCTAGTATCGACTACGCGCGGCAAACCCTCGAACATTGACTCGCGCGGCAGCCGTGACAAATGGATATCGCGTTACCGTGCTCGAACTTACCTGTTGGCAACAAGGCAATAAGGTAAACAAGCCTCATTACTATGTTAAATTTAGAAGAAAATCGGTTTCTTCATAGCTATATACTTTATCTCATAATAGCTATTTTCATTTTTACATTTTTACTAACTATTACATATAATTTCAACAAAATCATAGAGAACAAAACAACACAATGTGTTAACCAGACGAAGCAATAAACGTACCTACGGTACCAGCAATCACAGGAGAAGAGGTTAAACCACATATCTCGGTTCACCCGGCACTTAAAAGGCCGTTCTGGTAGCAAAATTCGATCGTAAAAACATGCTTTTGTTGTTCGCATTTTCCTCAGCCCTCGTTAGTCGTAGAACCATGATTTCTTCACCAATATAAACTTGAGAAGTTCATCGAGATAACTACATATCAGATTCAGAATACAGAATCAATAGATGCGCAGCACATACAATCCAGTTAGCTATCAACAAAGGTCTCAATGAAAATGTTTATAGTCGTTTGTTAAAAACAGCTTCATTAATTGTAGCTGCTTTTAGACAATCACCAAAGCAATCCAAAGCACTGCAATTGTATTTACAACAAACAGGTCAAAAACAGTTAACTCTACTGCAAAATTATACCACTAGATGGAATTCATCCCTAGCAATGTTAGACCGTTTGCTTATGCTGTGTACAGTATATTTAATTCAATAAATACATATTATACATTAGTTAATCATTGTCTATGAACAGTAGAACCTACTGTAAATTAAAGTTATCAATTATAAAAATTTGTCTAAATGTTGTTTCGATTATTAGTTATTATATATCAATTAAATATGTTCTGTACATTTGTACAGTACCTACATTTTTAATTATTATTATTTATATAGATCATAATATGATTATGTTAGTGTACAGATTGATTTTTACATTGACATTGCAAATTGCCACGGTTAAATAATATGAAGAATTACGGTATTGTAGTATTTATTTAATAGTTATTATGTATAACAATAGTGCCGTTGTCGTTTTTCCTTGTCGTCGTCGCGTTGATTATTGCACGGTGACGCGAGCGCGTTTTACAGGGTTCATGAGCGAATAGGATCCCGCGCTATCCGTTTTCTCCTTTAGATTTTGTACCGACAACGTTAAGTTGAACGGGGAGAGAGCGATGTGTTTGAAAAGAACTCTCGACGAAATACATCGTGAAAACGCGGTAAAATTATAAAAGAGCAGAAGAAACACCGAAGAATTCGACTAAATAATTACAGCGATTTTTAATCTGCTCTTTAAACATATCGTTTGAGGATGTTTAATTAACGATTGAAATTAAAAAATGCAGTCAAGCTGATAGTCGGATGCGAAAATCAAATGCTGTGAAATATTACGATGACCGAGGAACTCGACGCGGAAATTGATCGAGAAAATATAAATAAATATTAGTAAATTACGTAGGAAGACGCAGTCGAGATTTCCTTAAGATTTTCAAAGTTTGCACGTTTACATCGTGTTGTAAAAATCTTTAGAAGAATAGATTCGAAATGTTTTGTCTACTTTACAACCCATTATACGAAACGTACTAGTAGATTTCCGTGTTCAATATATGTAATACGATTTATTTTAAATGTGAACATAATTAATATTTATTTTTTTATTTTTCAAAAGATTTATTTTTCTTTCCATGACGTAGCCGTAGCAACATTATTGTGAACTGTTATGTCATCGTTAATGTTATGCCATCACATAGAGTAAGTATATAAGTAATCTATGTGCCATCGATACCTAATCAACGTACGGCATGAGTCATAATTTTTTTTGTGTTCGTATCTAATGCCGGTTTTTCGGTACTCAGTAGTTTGTATATATTTTTTTTATATCTATTGTACTGAATAAGACCCTTTCTCCTGTAATTATTAATTTTAAGTAGACATAAACCCGAACGGTTTTATTCGCTTGGAATGTTTGAACATCGTAATATGATTAATAACAGTTTTTGAATAGTTGTGCCGATGTATATGTGGTATAGTATGTGATCATATTTCAGTCGACAAGATATTACTAACTAGGTATGTATTGTGTATTACTCTGGTTATGTATTTTTGTTTAATAAAATACAAGCAATTATTTTAAACACAAAAAAATGGTTCAATATATAATTTTTAGTTCAGTGTTCTTAATTATTATTAAAATAATTTTTTAAAACTATCATATTGCGTACCGTATAAAGTAAATTTTAATATCACACAAGCTCACTTTGAAATCTTACTCTATCGTTTTTTCCGCTGCGTGAATAATATAGTATATAATATAACCCCCGACAATTTTTTCACTTGAGTTTAATTATTTGAAATTACTTTGGAATTAAACCATCCGCGGATTAATTATCTAAGGCGATTTCGAGCTACCGTTCGTCTGCACAACATTGTTACTGCATAAGTACACACGGTATATTGTAACGTCGAGTTTTCAGGAACAACATATCCGTATATAATCATTTTGACTTCACAACCACCGCGTTTACCTCATTGAAATTCATCATATTTAACCCGATCACGCAACGATCTAAATTACGATTTCTAATCACGTCTCGTTAACGGATTACCCGTGTCTAATATCGGCAGCAGCGCGCACACACACAACACGTAGTACCGATGTATCGTGTATTTGCATAGTCGAATGGATTTGAATATGATTACCGTGGTTTTCGGCGGTAGACAAGATACTATTCATCAACCCTTTACCCTCGAACCTTACACCTCCAGTCGTAGTGAAACGCCAAAAGCATCTGGTTCAAACACTTGGGACACACGCACACGTTAAAGTATATACGAACCGTATAAAAATGAACACAAATGCACGCGTAATCACTGCAGCGAATTTCCTTCAATATTATATTATGTACAATAATAAAAGTTGAACGAAGAAAAAAAAAAATGCCACCGAGTGTGTCCCTCTTCATTCGTGTTAAATGTGTTAGAAAATTCGTGGGGAATGGTGGGTATTTAATATCAGATTTATTAAGCCGCGGGCTTCCACTAACCCCAAAAAAAACGCCTTCTATGGGCCACGATTACTTCCACTCGGTCGGATGATAAAATAAAAAATAATAATAAAATAACAGGGGAGAAGATTACTTTACAGAATAAAAAAGGAAAAATCCATCCTTGTACTGACATACACAGACCTTTTGTCATGACGTCTTCTCGTGTTATTTTTGAGAGTGTTTTTTTTTCGGTTTCTAACATACAGCTCAACGGATTTGTGATCGATTTGACTTTTGACACTTGAATCAGATCTTACGCTGAAAAAAATAGAGAAGGGGATGAAACAATAGTAATAATAATAATTATAATAGTAAAAAAATAAAAATGCTATGTTTACGTATGTTCACGTGTGCATGTGTGATAAACTGTTTTTCTTCTTGGATTCGGCACATATGTATTTTATAATAAAATTTAATTAACCGTAAATGTGTTCGAAAAATCTTAATGAGAAAATTATATATTTTTACTGGTGTTTATCCTGATGTTGTTGCTAGAGTTAATTATAACTTAATGAATTCAAACCTTGACAGATAATAAAATAAAATGTTCGCGCTGTAGAATACCTATACGAACGAGTTGAATGAAAAAAAAAAAACATAATTACATTCGTAAAACAGTTTTGATATAATATTTTCGGTCCGTGATTTGGCCACTCGACGATTTAACTCGAAGCAAAATGAAATGCAATAGCATGTGATACCGCGGTGTACGACTGTTTCGTGTTTGATTTGTAATGCGAATACGTACATGTTCAATGTGTGGGCGGAGTGTCCCATTATGCGCTCTACATTAGAAAACATAAATGCACGTGGGAAAAAGGGAAATTTGATTTCAACACGTGTGATCCGTTTAAGGTTAGATGTGCGCGCACGGACGACGATAGGATAGGTTGGACCGGTGGTTTTCGGGCATTTACGCTGTTTTTCGGTCGTTTCTTTCCCCCTCGCGCGTTGTCGTTACAGCAGTCCACTAAGAATGCCACTTACACGAGCGTATAAATTTCCATCGTTATGTTATTACGTTTGGACACGGTCGCGCGGAATCGCGTGTGGAACGCAGGACCTGTTGTCGGGAGATAGGCATCGAGGAGAAGGAGAGTAGCGGGTGGACGACGACGGGCGCGCGCGTGCATAAGGACGCGCGACGTCTCGCGGCGCGATTCGCGAGAAACGTCCGATGGAAATGTTCATTGACGTTATTATTTAATATTTTTCCTCGTCGTGGCCGAAGACGGTTTTTTTTTTTTTTTTATTCCTCCATCGCCACCGACGTGTGCGTGCGACCGTAGCGCACGCATCCGTACAACAACGACAACAACAATAATAAGATATATAACGCCCGTGAAACCAGTTCATAAAAACGGTAGGAGTCATTCAACGGTTGGCACACACAGTGTTTTGTGTAAATAAATAATAAACCGTACATAAATAACGTCGACGACCACTACTAAAATACAACTACCTCACACAATACATATAAATATATATATATATACATACGTGTACACGTTTTGTGTGTAATACCTGTACGCGCACGTACATAATACATATCGCGTAATACGACTGCGACGCGTTGGTCGTCGTCCGGTCGGAGGAAGAGAAAAACACGCGCGCGGCTGGCACGTCCATCGCGCGCATGAGTTATGGGCCGTCCGAACGCGAAACTTCTGCCCGAACCTCGTTCGCGACCGCGCAGCGTGGGGGTACGACGCTCGATAAAAATGTACAATAATACGTAATGATAATAATAATAACGACACCTAAGAATGAAATCCGTATTGAAAGACCGTGCGTTTACAATGGTAACAATACCGTGGTATACGCGCACACCAGCGTAATATCAAATCAGCCACCCACAGCCACCCGTTTTTGTGTTGTTGAATGAATCGTCCGGAGTCAGAAATGATTTTTTTTTTTTCACCCGTCTTTACACACAAGACCGTATTATAATATAATAATTTATATATATGATATTTTTTTTTTCTCGAACATCTGTTTAAACGAAATTGATACGTTCGGAGACGGGCGACGGTGCGAGACGACTCTATATCATAACATGATAAATATACGTGTGCGCGCGCGTGTATGGTTCGGATATTTATTGCTTTTTGAACGGCGAAACGAGAGGTAGACGGGGCCATTTGCGGATTCCATCGGAACGATTCGCATGGAAAATGATCCGATAAGTTCTACGGCGTTCGCATATCATTCACGAATACTGCGCACCGCTGTAGTCATTATTATTCTATTTACGTTAATCGCTTACGTTATGATACCGATGTTGAATACCAGCACGTCATTTTTATTTACCGTACACTATATGTAGTACCGGAAGAAAATCCTTCGTCCGTCGTCATTTGTTGTGTTCAGCCGATTTTTTTCTTTTTTTTTTTTTTGTTACGGTGACAATAACAGTAATAAAACATATGATATGATGTAAATTTCGATATTCGAAATGTATGTCTTTTAATCGAATTAGATTATATAATTCCAATCTCTTTATCCCTGACAGGAAGTGACTGAGTAAATGTAATGCCTCTGTACTGTTGGTTATCTTTAAACATTTTAGTTTGAATATCAGTCCCAGTATGTCTACAGAATATATCTAATCCAAACCGATAAAGAGTTCTGATCAATTGAAACATTCAAAACCATTTCACGTAACGAAACTTTTTGTTTTTACTCCTTTTACCGATAATAGTGAACGGAGAGTGGTAAACCGTTTTAAGTACTTCTAGATGTACATGATTTAATAGAAAATAATGTTTTTTCTTCTATATCCGCAATAAACAATTATATATTCAACAAATTTCCATAATTGGTTAATAGTACTAAGTGCATTAGACAAGACAGCGAATTTTTTTTCAGCAACATAATCAAACTGTAGTTACCACCGTGCGCGATGCAGAGGTCATCTTAACACGGTTTTCCCGTTTATAATGCAACCGAAATGTATGTATAAATATGTATGTAGATATATTACTACTTAGGTAGCGTGGTTCGTAACCAGCAGGTGTTCTAAAACATGTTATACTGATGATTTTTCAATTCTAGCGTATTAATTTATGTGTCAACCGGGAGCTGTAAATTAATGTCAAAAGTAAATTTTAAAAAGGTCTTCCAGACCCCAATTAGACAGTATACGAAAGCAAATTGTGTGATTTATATGTGTATAATCTTTTATTATTTATTTGTAGTACATGGCGCTTATTTCATCGGACTGTATATTTTTACGTCTAAAACAGATGTTTCCCGATACATACGTAGATTTGCACAGTTAAAAATACTCCGCTACTCTATTAAAAAAAATTATTTTAATAAAATATAATATTATTATATATATATACACATGAGTAAAGATCATGTGTATTGTTTATGAGTATATCGCTCGTGCATATTCATGGTGTTAAAACATCCCGACACGTAATATTTTTGAAACAACATTAATGATGCCCATATTACAATTAGTTGGATCAATTAGGATATCGATCATCGTTTCATTCCAAATGGCAACTATACGCGAGCGATTTCGACGGTTAATTAAATCTTACGAGAATATTTCCGTGATCGTAATCTGTTCTTTGATTGCATACGGTGATCGTGTCATCAGCTAGACCCCAGAGCATTACGGAAATCCAAAAACCCTTAGAAAGCGTTTGCCGAAAAATCAACAAAATGACATATTTCAAAAATCTTAACATCAAGCGCACGTGAGCATTATTAGTATTCAGCAAGGTCGTTCACAATTATGTCAACAAGGCTTCTTCGGAGGATGGTTTAAAAACGCAGGAGTAGTACCGACGAAGACATTTTCCCGCACATACCTGTCACTGCCGATAATAGAGTTTGCACATACGGTCGCTTGTCTCTTATATAAATTATTTTTATCCCATCGTCGAGGTGTTTTAGTAATCTAATATTAATATTCATATTAATTTTATTATTATTATTATTATTATTATTATAATTATCATTAATATTTCGAACAAAAACGGGATATACGCTAAAAGCTTAGAACTTAAAACGTGAGGATCGTTTACTTTCTATTCATAGATTTGGTTAGGTAAACAGTGATAACACAGTAAAATATATGATGCACATATTATGATGGAATAGATCGCGTGCGTTTCCTTTCCATACACCGCCCCGTGGCTGTACGCGTTTCCTTTAATTTTCGTTGTTGAACGAGAAACTTTTATTTAGTACTACTAAATTATACTACTCGTATAAATTACATTTGTTGACATATTTTTAAACATAGACAATAAAGTACTAGTAAGCTCGCGTCGTTATTATGAAATATACGTTTCATTATGGAAAGCCATTATATCATCGAGAATAATTTGTTGAAGATTATTCAAAACGTGTGGTGGCATCGACAGAAGAATTTAATAAGTTTGGTAGTAGAATCTATTTTCTTGCATGTCGGTAATTTATTATTAAGTCCACACAAATAATGTTATATGTTCTTTTTTCATCCGACATGATTTAGGGGCTGACAAGAATGTTGAATACTTAAAAACACGGTCGTTTTCAACGAGTTATTCGTCGTTGTATATATATAGACATATAAAGGCGGTTAAAAATATTAACACGGCGCGCACTAAAAGTGTATATTACTATTAATTATTATATTTACTCTTTGAACTCGGTAGTCAAATTTAACATATTAAACAAGTTTGAAGTTTTAAATGGAAATGAAATCGTATTTGTTGTAAGATTATGTTTACAACACATAATAGGAATTGTACTTGTATACAATAATAATACAATAATAGAACATTCACATTTATTTGATAAAATTATATTTTTTACACAAATATTATTAAAATATTAACGAAACCAATCCAAGAAATATCGATCAACCCCAGGTCATACACAAAAAAAAAAAAAATTATTGCAACTATACCTTGAAAAATAAATATTCAGTATTATAATCTTTCTTGGAATGATGATGTCGATGACCAATATCATCAATATTTTGTCAATTCATTATTATTATTCTATTGTTCTTTTAAGATAACGTTTTACAAAAAAAAAAAAAAAAATATGTTTAGCGTGCGGACAAGTGTAAATAATTTACAAACGCCGAAGAATACATTATAGATGTATATTATATACAACTTAAGTCGTAGTTTATAATTATAAACTAATCTGTAATAGGTGTAGCCGTAAAATTGTATATTTTGTTAATATGTGATCAGTGGTGTATGTAAAAGGATGCCACAGTGAGATAATAATAGGTTTAAATAACCATTGAAATGGGAGGGGGAAGTTGAAATAATTATTATATTTGATTTAATTAGTCTCGTTCATTTGTAAAATAAATAAATAAAACTTGATATTTTATATGGTTAATCAAATTCCAAATAGAAGAAATAACAAAGAGGATAAATATATAACTGTCACAATAATGTGTATCATTATGATGAATTCATGACTGAATAGACATTTCTTTAACTTCAAAAACGTTAAAAAGTGTACGGTCATTTTTTTTTTTTCATTGATCCCGGTGCCGATTCCGTAATAAATCAATTTTTTTTTTTTAAAAAACCATGTAGATTCAATACATCTATTTCTTCGTATAAGACTTAAACTTGAAGAGTTAAATTTATTATTTTTAAGTCTAATAAGTATTTAACTCGATAGTCTCGTACTGGTTCGACTATTATATATGTATATTATATATTTATGTCATGCTGTATTTTTTCTCGCACATTTATTGAGTCATCTTTGACGGTTAAATATAGATGCTCGTATAACGACTATAACGCAGTTCTTTTTATTTCCTCTGTAAATAGTAACAGTACTGGGCGGCTGGGTTAGTTTAACCGAACTATCCCCCCAAGCGCATACCGATAAAAAGCATAACAATTAAACTCCTCTACTACTGACCTAAGCGTTATCAGGGAAATTCTTGATCGTAAACTCAAACATAATCACACACTTACATATGCATATACATATATGGTGTGTGGTGTACGAACGATTCCGGTGGAAGGTAACCGTATCGTACGCGTGCAGTAGAGCACATTCGCAGATTTGGAGTGATTTGTTTTGCGGGTGCACTCAGCGGCGGACATGCTAAATCTAGGCGAACCTAGGTAACTCGGTCAACCTGGTAGTCGGGTGAGCACAGTTGATCGATACCCAATGTGCAGCAACAACATCAATACACTCGTTTCGCGTTACGCGGCCTGGGGGTTTTCTTTTCCACGGGCATCGAACATTGTCGTCTTGCCCCACACACCTTCTAATAATTGCAAATTAGTTCGCGGCGTGTAACGCACACAAGTGCTCGGGGACGTGCGAATGATGTGCACCGCCCCGAGTGCAAGTCCAAGGAAGACGAGACGAGAAACGTCAACGGTGGACGGGGTTGGTGTCGCGCGAAAAAAGGAACCGTCCGGACGGCGGGTGGACGAGCCGCGCAAGACATGCGCGTACCGGTCGCCGTCGTTTTCCGCGCGACACGGGACCCCGTCGGTAACCATGGCGACGCCGCCAGAAAGGTCGTACGCCCGCGGGCAACAGTCGCTCGAACGACGGTACGAACATTGTGTTGTTTTCGTTCTCTCTGTTGGTAACGGACACGAAATGCCTAGTGCGACTAGCCCCGCGGCGACCTACTGCCCCGTCGGGGCGAGCGGACCGCGCGCGCGCGCGCGCGATCGTATCTTTTTACGGTTTCAAACACCTCCCGGAAATTTTCTTCTCGTTCTCATCCACCCCATACGCGTTATTATTTTACAATTGCTTTTTCTCGGCGATCCGTGTACGGGGCGAGTCGTCCTATCGAGACCCAACACCGTACCGCGTCCACACCGTCCGTCCGTTTGTACTCGTGTCACCTCAGACGTGTACATCAGCAGCACCAGCAGCAGCGGATCCCGCGGCGAAAAGCAAACATTTTCGTTATCACGCGCATAATGCCGGCACTCCCCCACCCCCCGTCTTTGTGCGCGCGCATTGTGTTCGTACACGAAAGTGGCACATGCCCCGTTCACGGGCCGCGGACAATCTCTTTTCAGCGCTCGGAAAGAATACGAAAACGAGACGTTTCACCGTTTTCTCCGCGCAATACTTTTGCACGTGTATGTGTTTTTCTCCTGTTAACCGTCCGTGTTTCCGGGGGCTGGGTGGGTGCGTACGCGTTACGTAACAACATTCTTTCGTAACGTCTTATTATTTTCCGTCCAAGCTGTTGCTGCTCTTTTTGTCATTCCTGACGATGTACAATATTTACGTTGGTCACAGTCGCGATGACGTTTCGTACTATGTCATCGCAATCGATACGATGGCGTACGTGAATCACGGTGTATCACCGGGTCAGGTCCGAAAGGATACTCGCGTATCTCTCCGGAATCGTTCGTCCCGCGCTCACTGTATTCCAACAACGTTTTTAAATTCAAACGATGTATACGGTTTTACCAATTTAAACGTAACGCATTACGTTGCTCGTGTACAATAATACATTCACATATAGAGTGTACTGCGCGAAAGCGTCGAACAGTTGTGCCGGCAGCGCACCGTACAGTTGGGAAAACTCGAGGAAATAAATGGCTTTACATAGCGTTTAAGACCAGTGTTCCAACTTGTTTGGCCGAATGTTAACACACGTTTCCCGGGCCAAACTTGTGCGCGGGTGTGGAAATATGTTTGCAGTTTATATCGCTGGCGGCTGCGCGCGCGCGCGCGCGTGTGTGTACGTACGTTATACATATCACGTATTCATATACACACACACACGCGAGCGACGAAACGTCCCTCGGGGATTTAAAGGGATATATACACAATTACAAGCCTCGGCTCGACAGGAAGCCATTTGCGGCCGATGTAATTTACAAGAGTTTGCCGCCGAGTTGAGCTGGAGCGCGCGCGCGTTTAAATACGCATACAAGCGCGCGCTCACGGGGTTTTAATGGCGGCCCCGACAAAGTTTTCCTCGATCACACACGCGCGCGCGGGGGCACATCCGTTTCGGTGGTGGCGCGCGGAGGATAAGCGGTGAAACGATCGCCTTGGAAACCGAACGGGGGTGAAGTAGCGCAATGTACGCGCGCGTACACGCGAACAGATGTCTCCGACGATCGGGTAGTTTTCTCCGCGCGTCGCACGCACAATTACGCGACAAGTTCCGGCTCGAACGTATTCACACGGTCGTCTAAAAAAAACGTTCAGGTCTGCGCGTTCGGTGCACTTGCCCGTGGCAGTGCCGGCCCGGCAAAAAATTAACAATGGGTCCCTAAACAACATAATAAAACGGAGGAGATTCGATGAATAATCCACTAAAAATGTTTTATCTTGTTACGCTCGAACTTTACTACAGATTTTAGTTTATTTTTGTTTTTATATTTTTCCAAAGCCAATATTATCATTGGGTTCGTGTATGTGACTGTTAACAACACTTAACTCAATTTTTCAAAGTGTATATGTGTTGGAGTCTGATCAAGGGAACAAAAACGTGAAAACTATAACGGTTGTATCTAATTCTGTTTAATCACATCAACAATATTTTAAGATTAAGATAAAAATAACATAATTTTGATTTAATTCAGGAAAATAATTACTACGATTTTTCATGTTAGCGTGTTTGCTTCGGGCCCAGGGATGGATTTAGAAAAGGTTCAAATCAGCTGACCCACAATTAATGTTTGATGACAAAATTAGCCTCTTGAATACTTCTTATATTTTTTAAGTGTGCCGACTATAAGTCAAAGTGATAAATTACCCAGTTTTCACTCCTCTCCACAAAATATGCTACTGGTTTAATTGTATAAAAGAATAAAACATCTCTATGTTAGACACCATGTAAGATAAAATAAAATAAGATAAATGTTTACAATGATAGTCACGGATAAGCTTAGAAAACAAATATTAATATGATCATATTGTTTTTTTGTTACAAGAAATACATTTATAATCCATTTTCAGCTCTAAGTGGTCTCTTGAAGTAGCCTGAACCTAACTGTGGATCCACCTCTGGTTGGACCCTTATTTTAAGAATAAATCTCAGAGCCTCGGTGATTGTCGGGTATCCGGATGGACCAGACCGACACTGTGCACGGGGAAGTGCATCGGGAACGTTCGGGATGTAAACGCGCGCACGGTCGTCGCGGGGAAAAATTTTGCCGGTGCGTTCGGATACGTTTGCATACGGTAGCCAACAGGGTTCGTAGGCTTCAAGATAGTCGTCGAGATGGAAAATCGTATCCGTTACGCGTATGTTGACAACTAGCCGATGACGAGAGGAGACAATAAAAAAGATACCTTAACAATGGACGCGATTTGAAAGGCGAACGTTTCGCGTAGTACACCGTGTTCTAACTCTGTTTCCCGCCACAACCGGTCCGATTAAAAGTACGGGGGTAGTAGACGCGCGGATAAAAAAGCCGTTCGACGTTGATTCTACCCAGCGGACGTATCACAAGTTCGAACGCATTGTTTTCGTATTGTGTAGACCGATTTATATGTTTTCGTTTGTATCGTTTTAACCCATGTCCGTCGTTATAGTTTACCGCAACATCTCGTAGAACTTTATCAAACGCACCGGAAACGCTAAGAAAATTATAACGCACTACGTTATACTACTAAATATTTGTTACTTTATTTATACGTTCATTCGACGTTCGTTGTTCAGAAACTGCTATTAAGTGCATAAGTACAATATTATGTAGCCGACTAAACGATTTTGTTCGTCGTTCGTCGCGTTCGGTTTAACAGATTGTTGTATAATATTATAGGCTACAGAAACCGTGTAACACACGACCGTATACATATTATTATAATACAGCACTAATATACATAAAATCCGATTGCATAATATAACCGTACATAGTCCGTGTACAGTTGACTACGGTATTTTACATATTGAACACGACACGAGTGTGCTTGTGTTATATACGCTGTGTAACGTATATCGAGTCCCGATCAGGTGTTCTCTTTTTCGGGAACGCGCGAACCAAAACGAAACATCGAAAAACACTCTAGTACTCGACACGTACACCCTAATACGTTGACACGTATGTTTAAGGACTACAAAACAACACGGCGCATAGGGCTATCGTCCGATCGACGGTTTTCAATACGTGCGCGTACGAACGCGCGGTGGAGTGGACACGTGTACGAAAAGTACGGAGTCGTATGTATTACCAATAAAGATTTGAAACCCGATAGGGCCTGGTAATTATATTATTCAACAAAAACGTTACTTTAAAAACTTCTTTACAAAAACGTTACCGACTTCGGTCACGTAACTTTGTGCTCAAAAATACTAACACGTGGCGCGTAAAATCATTGTACGCACCGTTTGAACCGCGCACGGTAATACAATCATCGCTACAGACATTAAAACTAAAAGGAAAACGGTTTTAGTTTAATGCGACCAATAAAACGTTACGACAAATGAGTAGTTATAAAACAAGTACTCGTATAACGATTTTAGTAATTTTTTTTTCTTTTCATCAAAACATTAACCCTAGCGATTATTTTTAGACGATAATCGTTTCAACTCGAGTATAAATTATGTACTAAACAATTTTATTGCACATAGTAGTCCCGAATTAGAGTTGCTAATGAGTTCGTTGCTAAATTTTCAGAACTTGTCGCCCAGTCGTTATATCTTATACAACTTAAAAACTGTTTATAATGCATTTTAAAAATTTAATCCTCGAATATTTTAATTTTATAAGTCGTATTCATCCCATAGTTTTTGTGTATGATTTCATTTCACTCTTCAATTGTACAATTTGAAGTTGTTAATATACTTATAAGTGTATAAAATATACCGTCTAAAAGAAAAAGCCGTATGCGGTGTAATTAAAAACAATTATGAAGTAATCATTATGTTAAACTATTTACATAATGAGTGTACATTTAAAATACTGAAATAATACATAACAATAATTGATATATATTTTCAATAAAACTATTATGTTAAATTTTTGCGATTTATGAGCTTCACCGGGTTTATAAGTAACAAATGTTTTATGATTTAGAAGTTGATCGCTCTATTGTGTTCCATTTTTCTTCAACATACCGATCGTAAGTAATTTGAAGATCTAATTTAGAACACACGTAGGTAACTTAGAATGTGCCATCGCTGGCTATATTAACGTCGAAATATCTTTTGTCGGTTGCAATTATTCTACGTCCGTCGTCGCTTCAAAGTTCAGTCAAAATCTTTTACTCTCCCACCACCAAAATCTAACCTGTATGTGGGTAATAAATTTAAATCGCGAAGCTCACACATTAAATTCACGCGGTGGTAACCGAACCACGGTATACAATTGCGATAAATTTTCCGTCAACATTAGGTAGACGCGCGCAAAAATATATCACACGCGATCTTACGATTGTTGCGCGCGGACGAAAAGAACGCGTGCGGACGAACTTGGGGGAGGGGGGTTCAAGTGCGGCGGGATGGGGTTTAAAAATTACAAAACGCAGTAACAAAGTGAAACGGACGTGGACAAACAAAAGAAAAGCGGTGTACCGGCGAAACTGTGTATATAGATATACATTGCCAGGGTAACCGTTTGTCAATATAATGCTCGGGGAAAACGTAGAGTGATGTGTGCGGCGGAGGTGGCCAGGGCGGCGCTGAGAGTCGGTGGCGGTGGTCTCGCCGTCGTCGTCGTATACGTTGTTTACGCTGTTACGACACTATTCTGCGGGAAATCTCTCATTTGCAAGAAAAAACGATTATTTGCAACTAAACGCCCAACTACCGCTTTCCCAGTCCCCCCGTAACGCTGCGGGTCCGTCACCGCAAAGAGATCCTTCTCAGAGCGCAACCCTTCTCCATCGCTATCCTGCCCTCCCTCCGCTCTATCTCAACCGTTCCCGTCCGTTCTTCTTGCGACGGATCGGCCCGGAAAGTTCTATTGTGTAGGTACGTACTGTTATATCGTCATCGCACCACCGCAGCGTCGCGCCGTGTCCTGTGCCCCATTCGCGCAGGATGCTCTATCGTTCTTGCCGCCGTGTCCGGTCGTCCCTTATCCTTGGCCACGAATTTTCACGACGGTTCCCGTCGCGCTAGCGCGCTCGCTTGTAACCGATAATGATGTTCAGAAACGACCCTTATCTACCACCTCCGCGTACTCCTCGCGTGTACATTTTATGCGTGTACTGGACGCGATGTCGATTATATTGTATGCACCGCTGCGTGTAGCGCGTGCACGGCGATTTACTGATAAATATATTATACGCTACGACCCTTCCGCTTTTTCTGATGGTCTCGTCGCATCGTCATGAATATCACACCCCCGTACCACACGATACCACTTTATTATTATATAATTTTTTTTCTTCTCATTGTTACGTACGCGAATTTCGCTACCGTAATCGATGTCGTATATTATACCATTGCAACGTTTTTTTTTCGTTTCTTTTCAGAAAAATTGATTTTGATAATGTCTGAGGATGTGCTGTAAACATAATATTGAAGGCTGTCCTTACAAAGTTAGTGTTTTCGTGTAGGACGGATATTCACTACAGATATAATAATCATAAATACTGAATGTATTGTAATATGCTAAATAAACTTCTCGAATTAATACGATAAAATAAAGCGTTTTACGTAACAATGGCATCAAGATCAAATAATCATCCCCTATTAAATTTGTTCAAATTATCTGCAACATACCGCAAAATATCTATTAGTTACAATTTTCAAAACATTTATTTTAAACATTAAATCACAAAGGTTAGCAATGTAGTATTCATTGCATGTTTATTTTAACGATCGATAATATTCATATGGTATTAATTTGAGTACAATAGATTAACGATCATTGTTATTATTATTATTATTATTAACGAAAATAAGTATAGAAGTAAATAATTTAAAAATTATGTTGAAATATTGAATTTTAATTACAAATATTTGGGTAAAGAGTAAAAATACGAGTTATTATTTGTGTTTGATTGAATTTTTATGATGAAATGTTTAATTATTCATTTTAAATATTATATTATATGTCTACTCAAGACTACGAATGATTGAATTTTTTTCCGCTCCAAACGATTTTAGACACCTTGTTTATCTTTGAATCTGAAAATTTAAGAATACTTCAAAATATTCTAATAACCAGTAGTGCAATACTTAATAACTTTTATTCTCATTATTGCATTTCAATAAGCCACCTAAGTATATGCTGGGAGATATAAAGAAGGGCAAGTACGGGAGTTGAGAGTCATGACTTTTCAATATAGTAAGCGTGTATAAGAGTTCTCTTTTTTTTTTTTCAATAAAAAAAACTCGACAAAAGTTCTCATTTCTACATTTCAATATTAAGTTCCCGTTTCTTCGTCTTAAAAATGTACACCCTGCTGTATAAGAATTCCCCCGTCGTCGTTCTGAAATGATTTGAATAGTGCCCCCACGTATTGGTTATATTGCGGTCGCATTTGTCTTCGTCGGAGGTATAAAAAAAAAAAAAAATATATAATACTTCGAAAATGATTTCGAGAAGGGCTGAATTTAAATTTTATTTCGCGGGGTATAAAACGAAAAAACAAATAAATAAAAAGAGGGAAATGCATTTTCCAAGTAGCCTTACTGTCTGCGAATTAAGTCCGAACAGTTCTTGTACACTACGGTATGTTTGAAATATATACAAAAATAAATAAGTAATAATAATAAATAACTGGAATTCGTTATTAATATTTTTTTAATATCCCTCGTCTGGTATAGTTCACTGGACCATGTGATGACTTTATACGATTTTTCTGGCGCTTGCACACCCGACAAAAACATTAAAAAAAAAAGTATATTCATCGAGAAAATTTGCGATGGAAAAAATATCACTATCTCTCCCCTTCCGGATTACACACGTGTCACGACAGTTGACATATGGTTAGCAAGGTAACACGTGACGCAGTTTTACTGTTATAATATATCATTTCGAATGTATATCTCACGCACTACCGTGTATATACATTTTACTGTATATTATGGTGTATAAAAAATCGTTTTCGATACAATATTGTTAGCTAAAAAATCGTAAAACATCTTCTAACTTTGAGAATGTCATGTTCAATTTTGTACGCTGTTTTTTCCACCTTGGTTCAGTATTTCCTCTCTTACATATTTTTCTATTCAATATTCAAGAGCACAACACTTTATAATAAAATAAGTTTTACGATAAAATAAAATAATATACAATCTTTATGGAAAGTCACTATTTTACCACTAATTCAGATCTATTCCTGTCTAATCTGGAGATAAAATAATAAAATTGTAATTACGTAATAAGTTATGGTTTTTTATACAAGCCATATTCCAAATAATGAAATCTTTTTTTTCGAAATCCATTTTTTTATGTTATATAGATATCCTCAAAACTTCAGATTTTCCGATACTCGGTTTCGGATTTCGTTATATTATCATTAGAGCCTGGATTTATATGCATTTGCATGTTTGTACAAGGTGTATGCAATTCTATGGAGGTTTAAAATGTCCACGATTCATATCACACCGAATTTTATATTGCATATTTTGCATATTTCAAAGGTTATTACATATTTGTTCATAAATGCATATGACATGCATATTTAATGATTTTTTAATCAATTAAGAACTTTTGTATTTTTTTTTTAAGTTTTCTATTCGTTTTCGGAGAGTAGGTAACTTCAAATAATCTAAAATATTTATTTTCAGCTTTTTTTATTTGTATTCTCGTTTTTAAGTTACATAAAAGTTTTAGATTGATTTAAATGATTTGAAACATAAATCAGTGGATATTATCATTTTTTTTTGTTTTCGATAAAATATTTAGAATTTTATTTGATATAAAAGTGTGGTTTTTTTTAAAAAGTATTTTATAAAGTGTAACATAATGCATATAATTGCATATGTAGGCACTTTTTCTTTGCATATTTGCATCATATTTGACACTTTTTAAGTGCATATAAATCCGGGCTCTATTTATCATATTCATTATAATATTCATATATAGAATTTATATTTTGTAGGAGTAATGTCAACAATAATGTTCATCCGTAACGTTATCAATCCAATAAAACGCCACAGGTATAAATATGATTTTTGAAAGATTTTCAAGCCACGATTAGAGTTGTATTGTGTGCGCGCGTGTGTGTGTATTTGGTGATGGTAGGATGAGTGAACTTGCGATTAAAAAATATTTCATTAATATTTCGACGATAGTCTCTATCATTTAGTTGCGGATAATGAATGATTATTATTATTATTTGATTGATGAGGTGGAATATCGTCACTATAGATAGGGAAATTTAAAAACAAATAAAAAACGAAACGCGGACGTGAAGTATTTGACGTATTAAAGTAGAGGACGAAAAATGAAGACAAACAAATTGTATCGTATTCGCGTGAAAACATTATTTAATACGTACGCACTACGACAAACGTATATTTGAAACCTAGTGTATTCGACCGATAACACTTAAGAGGACGTCACACCCGCATGTGTTGTCTCCGTCTGACATACATACAACATAGGAAATTTGCGTTCAGAGATTCGAATGTAATGATGTTAGCTTTAATATTGGAGTAAACTGATCTATAGTCAAACTTTAAGGGAAGAACAATACCCGTGTTTTGTTGGTCGGTTTTTTTCCGATATTTTAATCTTTTAGCGATGTTTTTTTTTTTTTTTAATAATGTTATAATTTACATACTGATAACGCGCTTAAAAATTAAAATATCGGAAAAAAACCGACCAACAAAACACAGATAATGTTTGATTATAAGTCAGTTTACTCCAGTATCAAAGCTAACTTGATTACATTTGAATCACCGAACGTAAATTTGCTACGTTGTACGTACGTCAGACGAAGACAACGTGACGTCCTCATTAAAGAAAACCTTTTGCGTTCGTCGTCTCGATTATAGAACCGATCGGGGACCTTAAAACTAGTTGTTCGGCCGAGACGGACGATAACGCGTATATTTCGTATTTCCGCGGTCGTCTGCTAACCGCTTTCGCTAAACACGCACACGCACAAATCGGGCGGTGTCTTGTACGAGACATCCGAACTGTACGCGATACACAAAAATAAACGTACTCGTAGAATATTACGGGTGGAAGGGAGGGTGGTGGCGTACATGATGTATTACGTCCCGAATGTAAGGCCTACACAGCCGATACAAGTATCGCAGAGACACGCTACGGGGAGAGAGAGAGAGAGAGAGAGAGAGCTGATGACTATCTGTATCTGTACGAATTATATTTCATGTTTAAATGCGGTACGCGTCGAAACCGAGGCGACGAACGGGTCGAGTCTCGTTTCCGTGCCAGGACGCGTATTTCGCGTGCGTACCTCCCGTCGCTCCCGTTTTCCTTTCGATCCGGCCAATACGCGCGTGTCCTTCGCCGACATCGGTCGCGATAACGTTATTTTATATCCTCTCGTCCCGCAAAACCGTTCGCACGACGAACGGTAAACATATATATATATATAAATACACGCGCGTACACTGCCGAAGCAGTAGCGCCGTTTACGTGTGCGTGCAACAAACGGCAGGCGAAAAACCCGCGGTAGCCGTCGCTCGTACGATTATTTATCGCCGGTCGGGTGCAGGTGAGGAGCGGACCAACAGCGCGGACTTATAAATTATATACACCGTTTACACGGCAAGCGAAAATTTATAAGGAATGAAAAAAATAAATAAATAAAAAATAACAATATTCCACGCCACTCGTAGTGCGTATTATTTCACGCTCGTCGTCCGTACAATGTGTGCGGTGCACTACGGCGTGTCTTCGGCGTGCCGGATCGAGTGGCCGTAAACAGAAACGGAACGGGGAAAGGAAACAAACGAAAAGAAAAAAAAACCCACCCTCTAACCGGGCGCGCGGGAACTAATAAGATTATATTATCGTTGTTGTACGGGACGTGTAATATACGCGCGATGTCAACAAATACGTTGACCGTGTCCGCAGGTGGGCCCACGGCGCGTACCAGCACGCGAACACACGCGTGCGTGTATAATATAATATAATGGTAATAAGAATAATAATATGTATACGTAACACGCGGTCGGGGAGGAGGGCGGTACGAGTCTTGGTCGCGGTGAAGAACGGTCGTAGGGGGTCTCGCTTTTGTGTACGACGTGCCCGTCTTCACACCGTTCGCCAAAACATTTTCATTTCATTCTTTATCCTTCCCTCCCCCCCCAGTAGCCGCGTCCCACTAACCGTCACGATGAATCGTTTCGTTTTATATTTATTATCATTTCTTTTTGTCTCCTTCAAAAAATGTGCGTTGCGTCATGTGCGCACGCGTATTGCTGCTGCAGTTTTTACTTTTCGAAATCCGTGTGCGGAAGTCGAACGTCCGGGGGCGGGGACCCGTCGCGTTCATTAATTATATCGCGCCCGTTGTCCCGACGAATTTGTTCCCGTTTATTTATTTATTTATTTCTCATTTTTTTTTTTTTTCACTTCCCTCCGAAGCCACTCGAACACAATACGATGCGTTTGTACAATACAGGTACACACGTATACTATAACCGTAACTGGGCGTACCGGTACTTTCGTTTCTCGCCGTTTAACCTCTCGCGGAACGTGTACGGATAATCTTTTTTTTTTTTTTACATAATATTTTTTTTTTTTTTTTTTTTTTTTTACGACAAAATATTTCACGCGGTTTTTTTATTTTTTATTTCGGCGATCAAACGTACGCGGGTTCACGCAAATGTTACGCTGTCGCGTTCCTTTCGCAAGGCTCTTACCGACGAATACCAACTCGAATCACCTTGACAAGTCCGTCCGAGAATGATTACCGACGTCAAAGTGGCACGTGGAGCTGTCTGAGCATATCCAATGCGACGCGCACTGTCCGTACCACGTAGTCTACCAGTCGATTTGTGTACACTTATCGATCGTCTAAAATTGTATTTAACGATTAAAACGTATTGATTGCTATAGGATCGCCCCGTAGGTTTATATTTAGACGCAAAAACCACCGGTGCATATTACGGTAAAAAATAAACGTTGATTTTTTAACTCCGCGTTTTCTGAGGAAACGCATCTGCAACGTACGCTTTGCCGTTTACCGTCGTTAGAGAATACTTTTCTTATTTTGGAAATTGACACAAAGCAAATAAGGCCACTCTTGTTCGAAATAGCCACCGGTGTGCCGCGAATGTGACCGGATCTTATGACTATGACTCCACCAAAGTGTAATCGATTCGAAGGGTTTCTGAATTATTGGACGATCTGAAAAAGTATTTCTCTAAACATAAGTGCTATTCTATGTAATCGAAAACATGAGTTGTATGAAATTCCTTTTATCAAATAGTAGGGCTTAGATAAAATAATTAACGCTCTCCTGTAACCAATTAGTAGGGGTATGGCCGCGGCGAGAAAGTATAAACTAATAACTATTGCTGATTAGAAAAATTGGCAATTAGATAATGAATGTTTTTAGTTCATCTTTACTAATTATTAACCGATCGTTTTATGATAAGCATTTAGATAAACAAGTTCGATGGATATTGTTCGTATTAATAGTTGTAACTGTTTTGAATTTAAAAATACTCATTATGACCGCAATACTTTTTTAATTGAACAAAATATACGACCTTAGAAATCATAATTAAAATTGGTATAATATTATTTGCAAATCATATCACTCATTATTCTTGCATAAAATATGTATGGTTAGAGTTCTAATCAAATTCTATGAAATTCATCGAATACAATTAAAATAACTGTTAGTTTCTTAGATTTCGGGCAAAACTATATGTTGTGATTTTATGCAACGCGTTAATTAAAATTTTTTTTTAAGTAATATAAGTATATCTTTATAAATGTAGGTTATATACGTTGTGTATTAATAATGGTCTAGCATTACAGCCACCAAGTTAACATCCAATAATTCCGATTCAAAGTCGAGATTTTTGAACGAATTCAAAACCTTATTAAACCCTTTAATCTCTCTACTTATCGTACTTTTAAAAAAACTCACAACAAATTTTCAGCAATTTCAATATCTTATCCATAAACCTTATTAAAATAATCTATATATAATTCTCTCACTGTATTTTATATCAAACAACTAAAATATTTAATTGCTTTGTAAACACTAGTATCATATCATCTATTAAATACATTTTATACGCTATATTATCACGCAAATATGTTAGAGCACATTCATTTTCTGAAACCTTTAAAATTTTTTTATTTTAGAACTTATAATAACAACTATTACAGTTCAACGATTATAATAATTAATGCACACAATTGATATGAATAATGATTAGGATTATTTCGAAGCGTTTTAGAATATTACTGCTATTACCTATAAATATTTAACTCTCGATCTCGGCGCCTATTCGCCTAAAATATTATAATAACGATTTGGCTCGTTATAAGGATCGTAAAGGTCAATGTTTCTCTTTCACGATGTAAACGGCTGATATTGGCAGTTTTATTTTATTTGACTCTCGAACGACATCGGTATTACAAATGGTGTATAGTTTCAAAGAACAAAAACAGTAAAAAAAAAAAAAAACCGTTTAAATACACAAGAGAATTGTTAAATTATTTTTAAAAAAAACCGGTATCTGTGGGCGATAAAAATGTGTGTTTCCGTCTATTCTGTAAAATGTAGACGTGTATACACGAGTTTTATGTTGGGATTTCTGTCCCGAAACGATTAACAACAATATCTACGAATGCGAAATTATTTGTGAATGATTACAGCCCGGAACAATGGCCCAGCAGAATTGCGTAGGGTCATACAACAGTGTAATCGTACGGTGCACCGGAAATGCAGTAGCCAGTGCGATATGTTCTAAGATATTCGTTTCCATGCAGTACGTACGTATTGTGTAATGGAATAAACCTGGTTCACGGTGCATTTTAAAACAATTGTCGTGTTCGTTTGTTCGTTCGATCAGCTGTCGTTAAAATAGCGATTCACTTACTCAGGAAAGTGCCTGGACAATTTTTTTTCAAGAGGAGGGGGTTCAATACCCCTACCGAGTATTTCAAATGTATTTATTTCACAGATTAATGATTTTGGTAATAATTTATTTTATAGTACTTGATAGATCGGCAAAGGATTATTAAATTAACCATGGGCGCCCATTGGAGGGGGAGCAAGACTTGGTGCCTGTCCCTCTCTGAAAAAAGATATGAAATATTAATTTTTTTAATTATTATTATTATTATTATTATTATTATTATTATTATTATTATATTATTTTATGATCATTATTATTATTGTAATCAGTAGGACCCGGATTTAAATGCACTTAAAATCATACAAATATGCTCTAAAAATAGCCAAAAATGTCCTTAAAAAATGCATTTTACCACAAAAATAACCTTAAAAATGGCATAATTTTTTTTAATTTGGGCATTATTTAATACATTAAAATTACATTCACACGTAATACGAGCAACGTCTGCGAGGTAATACGAACTAGCTGATTATTTGTTATTGACCGGATACTGGTGACGTCAATAATAAATTAAGATAAGATAAAAACTGAATCGAAAACATTTTTTATTTAATAAAGATTGACAATGTGTTTGGAAAAAATCCGATAAACCTATTTAAATATCAAGAAAATAATTTGTCTCTTGATTTTATTTTGAATAGGCTAAATTTGTTTAGTATACCGAACAAATATGCATTTAAAACCAACAAAATGACCCAATAATACTAAAAATGCTCTAAAAATGAAGAAAACGTCGAAATATGCAAAGAAATGCAAAATAAAATTTGTAGTTTTGAAACCCTCATTACATGAAACGAATTATGTTCTTAAAGAGCATTGTGTTGTGTATGATCATCCAAAAAAATATGCACTTTACATTGAAATCCGGGCACTAGTAATCAGTATAAAATGTACAACTGTTATCGTATTGATGATAAATATCGTTCCGAGATAATTTGTTAGAAATTCCTTAACGTAAGTAATTTACGGATATTTTATCGAATAGCACATACGTTCATCGTGAGAGAGTAACCAAAAATAATTCCATCCAAGATGTCATTAATTTATTTGGAACGAAAGGAAGAAATTGACAATTTTTATTTTCCGATACCAGAACAAATACATTTGATTATATTTTTTTTCCGGTACTTAAAATTTGTTTTAATTAATTATTATATACCATAAAAACATTAATAATAAAATCACACAAATAATAAAATATCTATATTTATATGTTGAAATAATATTAAACCTTTATTAAGTTGAGTTCTTTTTTAAGTTTCCCCTTCCCCCATGAAAAGTTACCTAAGGGCACCCATGAAATTAATCCTGGCAAATGTTTATTATATTAAACTCAAATTATATAAAAATGTAAAAAATTAGGTTTTTACAAAATTCATTCGAATTTGAAGGGTGTAATCCCCTCTAAGACACGCTTCTACATTTGCTGTATCATTCACGAAATATGTCATGCTTTGATTACGTATAGAATCATCTTAACGATATTATTCTTGTTTACGGTTTGCGATACTTTTGAAAACAATATTGTTCTTTAAAATGTTTATGTGAATCTTATCACTGCAATATTTCATTTAGTTCACTATGTGAAGATAATAATAATCAATATAAATAAAATATTTATCGTTTTGACAACTACTTATTTGTAAATGTTCAATCTAGTCCAGAGGTTTTCACACGTTTCGTAGACATGCTTATCAAAAAATAAAAATACCCTTTTTTGTATACTATTATCCTACATTAGCAAAACCTTATTTTAGTATAGTAGTAATTAAAAAATAAATAAATACCTGAAAATATTGTATTTTTATGTTTAATTTGTATTTTCAGTGCACTATTTTTATTTTTAATTTTAACCGATATGTCAATACAAATCGAAAATAAAATAGAATTTTGTACAAAAAAATTAATTTCGGGTCAATGATTTTTCAACCACACTCTAGAGACTAATTAAAAAAATTCTTAAAAACATCTAATTAACGCAAACTCGAAATCGTACTAATTATACCCATTTTTTGAGACTGTTGTTTTTTTTTTTTTTTTTTTTTGTTGATCGTATCTCATTCGTTAGAATATACATAACATTATACCCTCCTTAAATACTAATTATTATCTTAATATGCATTGTTGTGTAAAATTAGTGCGCCGTAGTTAACTAGTTTATTTATTGTAATACATTTACAAACTATAACAATGTGTCATGCCATTTATTTCCATTGCATTTAGAAAGAAAAAAAAAATTGTAGCTGAGATCATTAAGATTTTCCGCATGAAACCCAACCAACCATATTTCTTTAGACTCGAATTTCCATAATTTGTATTCATATGTGACATCATCATACATTATACATATTATTTAAACTACATACGTACATAATAACACCATTGGTGCATGAAGTAATGTTTATGGTGTCCATTATCCATGTCAAGGCAGAGACTTGTAAAGGAATCCGTAATGTTCTATGTGGAGGGAAGACTGAATTTCGAGCCAGGACCTTCCCAGGCGTGCTCGAATGAATATATACGAAACAACGTTGCAGCGTCCAATAATTTAAGAAATACGTGCACGGAACGCCCGTGTAATAAAGCAATGTTTCAATGGAGGTCTAAACTCAAGAACCAGACCTTCTTTGTTCAACGCCCCTACGAGCACTATCTAGTCGGTTTATAATAGCGGTCAAGTATACTCGATCCTTGTTTATAAAAAAAAAAAAAAAAAAAAATAAATAAAAATATCGGCTCAAATGTCCAACGCTCTATGAATACCATTAAATACGAAATACGTATTGAACTGCATTTCTCTCCGTGTTTCGGACCTTTACTTAAAACACCGTACCCTTTACGACCCGAGCAAAAAGGTCTCGGATTCCAAACGGCGATCCAATGCATCGTGATATTCGTACACTAAACGTCCTAAACTATATAATTATGGTGCGCAGAGTATAACGGTCGATTAACTGAATTAGTAATCATGTTGCTCGTGTATATTATACCGTAGTCTGTAATTTAGTTTTTTATCGTTAATAATTGAAATAATGTAACGTAATATATATGCACGCATTATTTATACTTGCAAATATTATAGTATATAATATAGATAATGTACATTGTATACAGCAGAAAGAGGTGTCAAGTTGATGGAGAAATATAATCGATAATTCAGAAAAAAATGAAAACTAGAAACAATGTACCATACAAGTAAATACTATATGTTGTACGCAGATTATTGATGAATTATTAAATAATAAATATTGAATAATTTGTGAAATTTACAGGTTGTACACGAATATCGTAAAACATACTCCGGGTATGGCTGTGAACTTTTAAAATAAATATTATGAACATCAATTTTAATGACTAATTTTATATTGTTTCATAGTTACATGTTATATAGTTCATAGTTATTTTTTTTTATAATTTCGAAGAAAATAACTTTTATGTAATTTATTGATTAATTTCATTACAACAAACAACATTTTTTGAAGAAATATATGTGAAATATTACATGAATTCGATTGCAACAATAAAACAATCTAAATAAAATTTTTATTATTGACCTTATCTATAAAAAATAAAATTTAAAATAATTTATGCACACGCCTTTTTATTCTTCCAAAAATCGTTAATTATGTAAGTTTAAAAACCCTTAAAATCAAAATGTTTGCCAAATAATCAAACAAATAATTTTTATGTTTTTTATATTTTTCATTGAAAAAAAAATATGGATTTTAGAGAAATTTTGTAAGATCAAAAGTTACAGATGTTCTTTATTAAACATTATGTACATTTTCATCTTTCGTATTGTATTTTTAAAGTTAAACCTAAAGAACCAGAAATACACACAGTGATTTTTCAACCCTCTGGAAGCACGGGAAGGGGTGAGTCATTATCACCAAATTTTACTTAAACTGCTTTTGTATATCATCAAATGAAATAGTGAGGGGGGGTTACAGCATGAATTGCTTATGTTTAAAAATTAAGGATCACCCCTATATACCCGTACCTATAAAAAACCGTAGATCTCAACATAACGTTTGAGTACAATTACTGGTCGTCATCGGGAGCGCAGCAACACAATCTGTCTTTCGAAGATCCGTAAGGAGCTAGTTAAATTTATTATTCTATTCCTACAAAACACGCGTCGCGTGAAATAACGTTTATGGTTTTATGTTGCTCGTGCGGTACGTTTACCAAAATAAACACTCGGCAACCGGCGCTCAAATGCGAACTTATTCAGTAAATGCGGTGTACCCATTGTACTCGCACTGATAACATTTTCGATTTTCCTGTTGGCGCGAAACATTTGCATACATTAGCCATTTCATATCTGTACACACAAGCTCGTAGTACTGATATTGAAATACGCCCGCTGACTAAACGTGCGTCAACGCCTCCCGCCAAATGTGTATACGGGTACTTACAATCTTCTTGACACCCCTAATATAATTTACACTCTCTTCGATCGTTCACAGATGTGAGCACACGTATATCACTAAGCCAATTCCCTATATTATTCCGTGCGCACTCGTACTGCAAATCCGTTTTCGACACGCTAATCTTTGTTTCATTATTCTCCGTTCTGCGGAGCAGCACTCGTTCAATAATAATATTCAATTGCGAATCCCTCGGCGTTGCCATCAATCAACGCGCTACGACTTATACGTTATTATCATATATCCCGCACGTTTTAAATTTCCACGGCGCTTTCTTTCGTGAAACCTGTCAATGCCGTTCTCGTGTCGGTTTAAAAAATTAAGTTCATACACACTTTAATATATATATATATGTATTTATCATGATGCACTGCTAAGAAATTTCCGAAACGTCTATACGATCGGAGATTCAATAAAGGTTATAAAAACCGTATCACCGGCGTGTGTAGCCAAATATTGCGAACACCACGGGGGCGGGGAAAGTAAATGTCGATAAAACGTACGTGACGTGCGCAGGGACGTATTCCAGGGGATAGTGAGGGGTCAGATCCCCCCCACCCCCGTAGGCATTTTTAAAATTGTATAGAATAATGTTTGTAAGGAAATTATAAGGAAACGAAAAAATATTGCAAGGATTTATTGTAAATCATTATTTATTCGACACATTCAATATATACATATTTTATTATTTATTATTTAAATGTGCAGGTACTTAGGTTTAGGAATTTTCCTTCCATAATAATTTGTTTGCAACTGATCCCCCCTCCCTCCACACGTACAAAAGTTTTGTACACGCCACTAGACGTGCGCGCGGAATCGGTCGTTTCTAGCGAGTTCGCATCGTCACGGACGCACGATTTTCCGTGATAACAACAATAGTACTGATAACGTGGTAACGAACCGCGTCGGCCGGCGACCGTACCGCGGTAACATATGTAAATATGTGCACATCGATGATGACGACCGGTGGGAACCGGTTGGCGCGGGAGGGACGCGCGCGCACGAGAACGAACGTCGTTGTCAGTCCCTCCTAGAGGGCTCTGCGCGACGGCAACGATGTGGGGGGGGGACCGAAAGGTGTTTGGCCACCGTTCAAGGTGAAAACATCGGCACGAACACCGAGTGAAATAATTAATTACCATAATAAGTCCGGTTGTCATTGTTTTCCCGTCCATCCGAAACCACCGCCGCCGCTGCCCGTCACATCGGCCCCCGAAAAAAAAAAAAAGAAGACCCGACACGATATCGTCCGGTGCCGCGCGCGCATGGCCAGAGCCACTTTGAATAAATAAATACGAACCTGACGCGACCGCGAGCAAGAAAGAGTGAGCGAGAGAGAGAGAGAGAGTGACTGAGACACGGACAAAACAATCCCGAAAAAGAAAACCGGTCGTCGTTGTCGTACAACACACCGTGTCACGGGTATACACACGAAAACGGACAATTAATAAAGGAGGAATTATTTATTATAAAGGAAAAAAATAATAATAATAATAATATACGGTCTCGCGCGGGACAAGCGTCGAACATCTAGTCAACACACGCACCGTCGAAACGAATTTAATGTACGTATAAAATAATAATAGTAGTACATAATACTTTCGTCCTTATACGTTTATTTGTATTATTTTCGTTGGTTTTTTTTTTTCTTTTAGTTTCTCTTCCCCTCTGCCGCTAATGAATTGACGCACGTCGACGGGCCTTGCAACACCGTCGTCGGCAGCAGCAACAGTCATCGTACTATTATACTATTATACTATTATGCACCGGAGAAACTTATTTATCACACCGACGGCGGAGACGGTGGCCGCCGTTTTATTGTTAATACGCGTTTTTATACGTGTACCCGGTGAGCAATACGAAGTCATTGTAACGATGCGTGTGCTCGCGCGTCCGACCGGAGAACAAAAAACGGAAAGAGCGAATTTTCGGACGTGGGCAGGACACGGAAAACGTACGGCTCACAATCGTTCTCTATTTCCTGCGTGCACGGTCGTACAATATGATTTAATAACGATATTACAATATGTGCGTGGATCTGTCAGCAGTCACGACGATTGTGTAGGGCACCTACTGTAACCCTATACATATGTGTGTAAACGTGTCTCTGCGCGTGTACAAACAAATCTATTTTTTTTTATTTTTTTATCCGCTTCTTCTTCTTCTTCTTCTACTCCTTCCTCTTTCCTTTTACCTTTATTTTACGACAAAATGATAACGGTACTGTTGTAATTCCATACCCGTCGATTAAGTATTTCATAAAATCGGTTTTATATTATTACTCACGAACGAGCGTTACGATTGAACCCGGTTGTTTACAACTTAAATAAAGGAACAAGTACGTTATTTTTCTGTTCCACCTTTTTTCGGTTTTTTTTTTTTTCGATTTATTACTTAACTCGCACTCAATAATTGTTTGTATCGCACGCGACCGGTCGTTAAGCTTTACGTTAAGCTCCCGAAGACGCCGTACGAAACAGACCGACTGGTGTTCGTTTGTGATTTCACAACCCGAGGCGGATTCAATAGCGTTTTGCTCCGTATGTGTACATTCACGGGTGTATAACACAGAAACGATTGCGAATTTTCGTTTGTTTACACTGAAATGCTTGCCCGGGCACGTATTCAATGCAAATTTATTATTTTATTGTCGCAAACGATATTTTGTAACCGCGGCGGTTAGGTACGCGTACGTACCCCGGTGTACGCACAAAGCGTTCATTCAATTTGGATTCCCGTGAAGGTAATTTTCGGATGATGTAACCAATTGTTGTTCGGCAAGCGTACGCGGACACGTGCTTTTCATTTACCAGAGTTGCCCCCGTACAATAGCACCGTAATATTATGATAATGCGATATTGTTTTAAATGCTATCGATGTTACAACAAATAATACGTGTAGGTACACCGACCACCGTTCTCGCATTGTCTTCCGATGAAAAGGTTCGCGAAAACGTTGCGGATTCAATTATTTCGGACCGCGTGACCGTTGATCACGATTCCGTTGCCGTACGATACAGGTAAACCAACAAATAATTGATTTCGTAACCCGAACTGTTTATACTGTATATACTCTACACGGTGCGCCACCAACGCGCGAACCGAACGAATCGCTCGACGTTCGCGATCGTTTCGTACTGCTAACGCGTGTTTTCTGTTTCGCGTATCGAATCACGTTTCGCAGTCTCCGGTCGCAGGTACACCGGTCGTGGGACGTCCTGAGCACAGGATCGGTCGTAAAACATCAGCGTCCGATGGAAAACAGAACCGTTTCCGAGAAGCGAATCGTCAAAAACGGTGACGAGGGCTTAATTGTTTCCTCTTGGCGCGCCTGTGCCCGACGCACGTGCACGAATACACTCATCCCATACCATCGCGTCGTCCGAACGGCACGTGTTTTAAAAACGTTCTTAATGCTTTTCTTTTTTTTTTTTCGTTCTCCCTAGAACCTCGCAATATATCTGGTCGCACAGCGCACACCCGGTTACCGGCGTTACCACGGTCGGTCTGGACGTGCGTCGGGTCGCCGCCACATTCCCGGTTTCACATTATTTATCGCTGACAGCGAGCGATGTTTTGTTATCAAGGTTCTTGTTATTATTATTAAAGGGACGTGGTGGTTTTTTCTTTTCTTTTTCTCTCCTCCTTTCTTTCGGGTCGTTCGGAGAACGAACGCTTCTACATTTATTCCGCGACCGACGGTTGACGTGCGCGTGTGTTCGGATAAAAATCTCAGTCGATTCTCGATACCCGGTCGTTATTTAGGGTGACCTGTGTTTACAATACGATAACAACGGTGAACCGTTCTGCACGGCACCCCGTTTGGACTCATGATTCCCGAACGAAACCGAGCACCACCCCGCCAGTGCATAAATATGTTTGAAAGGAATACGCGCGCGCGCGTCTTCTGCCGTTCAAATTTACGATTGTCTTCGTGTTACGCGTCGCAGGCTCACAAAAGCGAACGTTAACACCGCTGAGCAAACAACGTTTTCGTGGAAAAAATCCAATTTTAAGATAAAGACACACGCGCGCATTAACCGAAAATAACTTATTGACGAAAATTACTTTTTAAATAATTCATATCTAATATCAAATCATTTGTCTTAAAATGTGTTTTTAATGCAAAAATAAACGCATTATTAATAAAATTACGTTTAAGTTTTTTTCGGCCCTCGAACATTTATTTAAAACTTTCTGGACCGCCATAGAAATTAATTGCCGATCCCTGCGCTAAATGATTGGCAATGGACTTGATATTGTTGTACGCTTACGCAACGTATCGACCCCCGCCGTGAAGTCCGATTATTTACGTGTGTACAGTTGTGCACCCCAATATCTTATTATACAAATAGAAGAAAAAAAACACATCGTGTTAAGCGTATAGTATTATACCTAATTAACATTAATTGCACTTACCACATGTATTGTTGATTTTTGAAATATATTCGTTATTCTCCTCTAGATTCCATTAACGATATCAAATGTTGAATTAGTAATAAAATTTAAATTAATCAGACAAACGATGGAGGTGGGGAAACGACATAAAACAACACGTCCTTTAGGAAATAATTCAAATTTTCACTGGAACACCCAAATAGCGGATGGAGTATGTTTTACCAAGGAGACGGTCGACCGTTCAGCTCCCACGTCTTTTTCAAATGTCTCCATACATTTTATGACTTCATTCAGAAAAGGACATAAATGTCACCTGTCCCGATGGTACTAGGGTCAACATGATGTTGTATTTAATCGATAGGATCTTTTTTCAGAGAATACTAAGAGCATTATATTGTAAAAAATTTAAAAAAAAAAAATCACTAACACATGTATCGCATTGTCCCAAAACCGATATCAGATACCATGTCAAAGCGAAATGCATTCATTTTGAAAAGGGTTAGGGTAATTATTGTTTTTTATTTTTGTTTTTCAGTTTAAATAAACAAAAATCAACGCGAGTATCCTCCAGTTTATTTTAACATCTATAAAATAATATGTTTATTTTTAAGTTTTTTTTTTGTTATATGTATAACACGTTTTATGTCAACAAATGTTTAAGATAATTGTATTGAGAGTGGTATACACCGTTAAATGTTACACTGTAATATGTGCTCTGTACTCATGTAACGTACACTTATAGTAATTGGTACGAAATTATTATTATTAGTGAAACTCTTCAACAATCAATGCAAAAACGTATGTATAATACGTAACATGTAGATCAGTTTTTCGGAATCAATCAATATTAAGTACAGTGTAATTTAGAATAAAGTTCGAAGTGAACATTTTTTGTCCAAACAACAAAGATATTTGTGTTTTTTTAGTTTTTTGTAATTCGCTTGCGTACATTTATCTCAGAAAACCGGTTAACCACGCTATTATTTTTAATGGGATGGATTCAAATAACATGTTGTTTAATCGTTTTTAGTATAATGAAAAGTAGAAGTCAATAATACTAAGACGTTCAAATTATTTGGTAATACATATTAAAAGACCATTTAGTGTATTCGAAACATAATTTTGCATCACTACTATGAATTTTCAATGTTTTTACACCGCAATAAAAATATTTCTGCCCACGTGTATAATTTCAAAGAGATAAACTAAAACATGTAATATTTATTATACGTTTTCTGTAATTCTTGGACAGCAATAAAATGATCGTCTTAATCACAGTCTAAAATAATTTAAACTCATTTTTTAACGCTTAAACCATAATTAAACAACTTTTAGATAATATTATAATAAAATATTTTCTACCTATACAATAGATTTGTATTCATTATTTTGTTTTATTATTATAATTTTCTTCACAATATGCTCTTATCGGTTGTAAATCATAGGTATGGTATAATACAGCAATAAATAATAATTTAATTGTTGGCCCATAATATAGTAAAATAAGCTGTTGAGAAACTAATTAAAAGAAATTACATAGAACAGTCAGTTTTTCTTATCGAAATCTAGTAGGTGCCAAGTTCAAAATATAGAAAAGTGTGTGTATAGCGTGTGTGTTTGTGTATATACTGCTGTATTTATGTATATTGAATGAGAAATAAAGAAGATATTTTTATCACATAATTTTATAAATGGAAATTTATTTAACCCGAAAGTAAATACCTAATATAAGACTACGATTTTTTTTTTTTAAATCGTCGACAATGGTTTTAAATCGTTTTCGCGTTTGTACGTACTTACACATATTTTATTTCGTTTAAGAACACGTACAATTATGTATACGAGTAGATAGCATTGGCGTATTAACTCTTATTGTTCGATGCGATCGATTTTCTGGACGTATAAATATCAATTTTTTTCACCGGCGGTTTCCCTGTTGTACGAATAATCGGTGAAGACGCATTTAGTGACCTTAAAAATGTAATAAAAAAAAAAAAAAAAAAAACGGACGAGTAACGTAAACCCTGTCACATACTATACGTACGTATACGAGACAATGCACGTATACGCAAGTATTCCTCGGAGATACGTGTGAACTCTTTAAACGCACACGTGTAGTATTTAAATTGTCCGCATACCCCGAACCGGTTTGTTCGTATTTGCACACCTTTCGCACGTCTCTCGGCCGATCGATTCGACACCGGGTGCTGTTGCTGTAGCTGCTGCTGCTGCTGCTGCCCGTGCACAACAATCGCGTGTGTGGCAAAATCGAAATCGCGTTAAGGGGCAAAACATATTATGTACATTATGTATTATGGTATATTGTGAGGCGGACAACAAAAAAAAAAAAAAAAAAAAAAAAATAAAATAAAATAAATAAATCACTGAATAAGCATCCGTCAAACGGCCGTGACACATGTGTATAAACGTCGAGAATACCGCAAATCCAATTTGCCCTGTGTGGTCCCTAAAACCGAATAATCGTCGCGCACAATGGGAGCGCAGGAAATTCTAGAAAAAAAAAAATCCTCACTCCACTCGTACCTTATACACATAATGGTGTACGCGACCATAATGCGTATGGATAACCGTATTATAATTCCCGCAGCGGAAACCGGAAACGGATAAATCGAATATTTTGCGTCACCTCGTCAATCGATCCTCAACCGATCCCGACTACCGAATTCGAAAGACGGCTTCGGCTGGACATGCTGACGAATCGGCAAGGGTTTCGGTCTCAACCTGTTTTCACGCATCACGTATACACGCGCGCGCCCTTACATAAATATATTTTTTTTAATTTATTTTTTAATGTGGTTCTATGAAACAAACCATCCGTAAACATTTATAGTATAAAATAAATAAAATAATAAAATAACATAAACAGCTTGACGGGAGAAACCGCCCACCGACGACACTTCGGGACGATTTTTATTTTATTAACTAAATTATTAACTCAACATATTATCGGAGGCTAGATTTTCGGCTTATGTATTTAGATGATCAGAGAAAGAGTTTCAATATTCGGTATAAAAATATGAAATAAATTCCGGAATACCGTTTTCATTAGAACATCTGTATGTAAGGTTTTGTTGAAAACGAAAATGGAAGCTTTATCAATTAGACGGGAAATTTTGTTTTTTATTTAAACTCGATTCTTCAGCGGCTCCTCAGATTTGGTGACCGTAGACGGTTGTATTTATTATCCAGCGGAGTTTTGAAAAAAGCTTATGATCTGCTTCTAATTTATGACGGGTCTACTTCGTCCGTCCATCGTTATAATAATCTTGCTACAAATGTTTCCACTTTCGCGTATAATATATTTATGAGTTTGCTATTTTTGCGAATTCTTTCTCTATACGCTTAATTAAGATGATTTTTGGTCGGGGATAATGAAATTAAAGATCATATTTTTTTCGTATTACATGCATGTATGGATGTGTTGTGTTATGTAGTAGTATTTTAACCGTTGTTGTATGCTAAACGAACACGAGCTTGAAAATCAGTAAAAAATATATGACAAACATTATTTGTGAACTACAATTTCAATAATCGGTACGTTACACAATACGTTTCTGACTATACACGTACCATACACTGCCGGTCGGGAGGAAATGAGTATTCAAAAAGATAAAACTCAATCAATAAATCATTGTTTTATCGGTAAATTGTGTAATCTGTTTATCGAGTACTGCAAGTACTTAATTGAAATATTTAATTGGTTCTCCTTTTGAAAGAACCGCTAAGCACATATATCACATACCCACAGCAATATGTTATTCAATTAAAGTTTTACTTACAGCGTTATAATATTCATACTAATTAAAAATAAAAGATAACACGTATTATGTTTTACAGAACCAAAAGTTAACACTGTAAAATACACTAATAAACACTAATTTATGTGCCTAATAAACATCGAGTGAATATCATTTACACTAATTTCAAGGGAAAAAAATTAAAATTTACTTCCGCAGCCATTGTCCACATGATATATACAATGCGATTACAATGAGATATTACTACGCTTCACTGGCCGTTTTTTACCGAAAACAAAACATTTATTTTCCCATAAAATTGTTTGTATAGTATTCTATGTGTAGCAGCACATATTATTATTTTTTTTATCCATTTCCACTATGATATAGTTAGTTTACAGTAGGAATTTGTTAGTATAAATTTCTTGATCGCACACGCACTTTCTTAGTTATATATCTTTTTTTTTTTTGATTTAATTCGAAAATATATAGAATTCATTTTTTCTGTTTCTAAAACAAGAAAAATCACTCTTTTATTGTATATTGAATTGCATATTGCTGTTGAATATATTTTTCTTAAAGTGCTTGCAAATATAAACATTGTATAAGATTACCTACGTCATCACTAGACATTGAAATATATAATTTATCAGTTCAGTATACTTATAATATGTTATTAAAAGTCGTATCTGAATTTAATTTTAATGTATCATAACAAACATTTAGAACCTGCACATTGAAGCAACAGAAGTATGTATCTATATACAATAACAGAAAAACATGAAAAAAAAACAATAATTAATAGCTATGAAATAATCAAATGTATACATAATTAATTTTTTAGTATTGTGTATATGTTAATTGTACAGATCAATGCATCGTTTTCGCTCGTGTCCTCAAGCAGCAGGAGGGAGGAATCCACGCATTGTAGCGTAAAGGGTTTTTTATTGTGGGATTAGGGTGGATGACTAGTCTATAGTGGAAGGTTTTTTTTTAATGATTTTTTGTGACTGCACAAATTTATTTCCACTCCTAGATTGTAATGGGGAATTAAATTACATACACATATTTCCCATGAATTACCGAATAATTCAGTTATTTATACATAATTAATGAAATATTATTATTTGTAAATTATATTTACTTTTTTTGTAAATATAAATAAACGGTATAATATTATAATTAGTGATATTTTTACTACATTATTCGATCAGAGAGCAAGATAAAACTAAGACATTATAATCAAATTTTGAAATTAATATTGACACAATTTTTTTTTTTTTTATTCGAAGTTTACACAATTATATTACACTTTATAATAAATATAAACATAATAAAATATAATAACAACGAGGAGTTTTTGTTACACTACACAAAACGTGTCTTACTGCGCACTAAAAAAAACCCTGCTGTAGTGAAACCCTTTGCAAAATGACATTGCATCAGCATGCACGAGTTTTGAGCACGAGATCATAATGAAGAGTATTAATAGATTTCCGGATTGGAAGGAAACTTTTGAACGAAAACGCTAATTGAACAAAAACCCAATCTCAAACAAAGCCGACCTGTGCTAAAAAGTACTAAATTTATATTGAATTGATATCACACCTTTTGTCGGCACGGGACCAGTGATGTTT
Source organism: Sipha flava (assembly GCF_003268045.1). Taxonomy (NCBI): domain Eukaryota; kingdom Metazoa; phylum Arthropoda; class Insecta; order Hemiptera; family Aphididae; genus Sipha; species Sipha flava. The sequence goes on from NW_020271750.1 coordinate 483,202, forward strand.
TTTTTTTTAATTTTTTTTTTAATCTTTATAAAACATCGAATTCTCACAAACAACGAACACATAACGTATAATAATAATGTATGCATCTAATAAGTGTACATCGATGCAAGTGGAATAAACCGTTCGATACATTTTCTGTAATTCCGTGCGTTTACAAAATAGGACAACGAAACACGTCAGATTATCAGTGGTTTACCGAACCGTTTTACGTCGAACACAACCCGAGCGCCGTTGTATCGACGCGGACCTCTAATTGGAAATTCGAGTATCTAAACATTGCCTATCGGACGCTTTAAAGTGCTTTAACAGAACATTTACATTTAGTTTACCAGTGCCGAGGCGTCACGTTTTAATTACTACACCGTATTATACTGTTTATTTTACACTTGTTTCGGGCGCGTCTAACAGCACAAATAACAAAATCAATATGCCGCGCGTTTAAGCCGCACCGCGTCGCACACATACAACACCCTGTACGGCACCGTATTACGTAATACGCGTACACTAGTGCTCTGCGCGGTCAGGTATTTAAAGGACCAGACCGGACTTCAAATTTTACCAGGGGACCGAAGTCGGACCGGACCACACTTCAAAGACCAAAATTGGACCGAACCGACGGCTTCATATAATTTTTAGACCGGACCGAACCAGTAATTAAACATTTAATAAAGTAGACCGTGGACCGGACTGTCGGTCCGTTCTTAAAATATTTTGGACAGTTTATGGACCGGACCGCAACGTTCAGTTTGTATTAGCCCATACCGTACCATATTATGCGTTTAGTATTACACTGGACCGGACTACCCGACTTTATATATAAATACATACCTAAAGTTGTGGGGTTTTTTTCGTTTTATTCGTTCACATAACAATATCCGTATTTAGATTTTAAGTACCATGATTGGGACCGGACTGAGACCGGACCGGACTGAAAATAATACATTTAATCTGAGAACTACTCCTAAAATTTATTAAACCGGACCAAACCGACGATTCAATAGTTTTTGTATGTTAGGACCGGACTGATTAAGACCGGACCATGCAGAGCACTAGCGTACACATACGTTAACGGTTTTTGTTGCTCCTTTTGAAGATTTATATTTTTCATACTTCGTTTTCGGCCGCTAATCATCCAACAACCGAATTTATCGAACCCGATCATCGCTAATATTATACAACGTGTTCGCGTTCCGACGCGTTACGAACAGCAGTGCAAGTGTACGTGCCTACGCGTTTTCGTTGAATATTACGCGCGCACGCGAATCTGTCGACGGAAAACTTATCTACACGGCGCATCATAAACACGTGTAAAATTAATAACTATTGTTATGTAATCGGAAAAACGGTATGTTTGGCGTTCATTATACTATTGCACAGAATTTTCGTTGCACTCGAATAACGTAAAAAAAATAAATAATAATAATACTTTGTCCGAGTTGCGTGCGCGATTTTTTAACTCTTACGTCTCCGATAATCATTGAAAATTAAACGAATTCTTAAATATATTTTTTGTTTTGTACTGAACACGACCACCGTCGAGCGTAATCGTTTAAAAATATTTGGTGAAGACATTTTTATACCCGTTTATAACGCATAAATGTATTATAATTATATTTTTCAATGGTTTCAAGATTTTCCGTTACTATGCGGCCGCTGACGCGGCATCGACGTATTTTATGTTAACTATACAGATAAAGAGATAGACGAAAGCCTCAACTACCTTTGTTCATGTATACGGGTGTCGGAAAACCAGTAAGAGGTTATTATTTCTTTCGGGAAAACGATTCGTGGGCTCGCCGTAGCATTTATAACAAAAATATTTATTATGTAATACATATTGTATATTTATTTAATACAAATATACGTGGATACCCATTTAACATCAAAGTTATAGTAAAATATCAATGCATATAATAATAATTGGACATTGTAAGAATACTATAGTCGTGTGTGTATATATTACAATAACAAAAATAATAATATGAAAACAACAAGACGTTAAAATAATCAAAAGGGGGGTTCTCATTGGCGAGTGACATAACAAGTCTTAGAGGCTCATTTTCACTTGGGTTGGTACTATTAATATGGAAGGTTTTTTTGAAAAGGAAATGTTTGTGAAGGGACTTAATAATTAATTTGGGATACCAAAGATGGAGCATCAATTCGTTTAGTTGTTAAACCACGAATATTAAATTCAATTGAATATTGTTCTTTGTTCAGCAGGAGTATACAGATCAAGCGCATTAGGGATATTGGTATAATTGCGAGTTAAACGGAGAATGGATGACAAAGAACAAGTTAAACTCAAAAATAAATCATTGTTGGACACGCTCAAGTTGATCAGAGTCAGTGCAAGAATCCTCAATTCTAAATCTTTATTCTATAGTAGGACGAACTTGAGCACAATATAAAATTGCAGGTGATTCCGCAAATATGAAATCTTTAGATAGATGCACATCAATATTTTAAACGCTCTTTTTTTTTTTTTTTTGTTATATTTATCTCGTTTATTCAGGTCATGTATACATAACATAATACTATTATAAACACGGTAAAATTTCGATTTGATATAACGAACATTTCGATGTAACAAATGAAACTGTCGTTCCTTTGAAAATCTCGTGATGTAATTTTTAAATGTATTCTCGTTTCCTCAATAAAACGGAGATTTTTTTTACCAAAACTAATGAATTTTTATCTTGATAACCCTTTGAAATCCTCCGTAACTTTGAAGAATGCAAAATCCGGTTAGATTAAGTACGGTGTATTTTGAAACATTTTAAATTTACATATATATAACAATTTATTCGTATATTCGTGTACAAACAATATTATCTACTCCTTAAATCGTAGCTTGTGTTGCTGTAGATAGTTTTACAGGATTCACATTAGACGAAATACAAGTTATATGGTAGTGCAAATAAATACGCATAATAGAAGATAATTTTGTAATCGATCACAGAGGATAAAATTCAGCATAAAACGTGTTAAACTATCGACTCGTAAAAATCAATTCTGTCGATTCAACTATTTATAATAGTTATAGTTTTGAAAATAGCCAGTTATCAACTATTTTTCTCTCATAAAATAATCCGGAATGAGTATCTTTCTCCGAGGCAATAGGCGTTTAATTAAAGAAGTTTGGACCAAAAATGTGTCACATTTTGACAATGTTCAGGAATGAAAATATTGAATCGGCCGATTTTTAATGTAAGCGTACATTTTTTAAATTCGATGCAGCACCTCAAAACATTATATTACTCAATTAAATTGGGTTTTTTTTTTATTTTTTTTATTATTACAAGGCTCGTTTTGTGTTAAACTACAATAAGATTGGCCCAGTGATCTCAATCATGTAAAAATTTGATATTGACCCTTCTTGCACTAATACACAGACATATATATGTAATGCTGGGTAAATAAATTATATTTTTTAACTCGGTTAAGTTAAATTAATTAAGTTAATGCACATGAGAATTACATAAATTAAGTTAAAAATTAAGTTAAATATTATCGTTTACTTAACTTCAATAAATAAGTTAAGTACAAAAAAAAATTATTTACATTAAGCCCTGTTATAAGTGATATATATATATTATCAATTTATAACTCTTATTAAACATTAACGATAGTGAAAATGCAGAAAAATCTTAATAGACTCTAGAGTAGAAATATATAAATTTCTTCATTGGGATAGTTTTTAAGTGCTCTAATGTCAAATTTATAGTTTGTTTTTATTCATTTTTCATACCAATTACATATGATAAATATAATTTAAAAAAAGTATTATTTTTAATGTTCAATAACAGTATGAAAACTAACAATAATTACTGCAAATGAAAGTGTAACTATAAAATTATACAGGCAATAAATGTGTAAATACAAAATATTAAAATAAATATATAATATTATTTATATTTGTTAAAATCTAAACAAATAAAACAATACAATGGACAGGTCAATCAAAATACCTATTGAATCTCAATAAAAGAGTCGTCTCAAAATAATTGATCAGCTATTGAATTTCTTCTCTTATTCAATAGTATTTAAAAATATCATAGATTATGATTATTATTATTCAATGATGATATGTACCTATTTTTGTATTATAGATTTATGGCCACTTTTCATGACGATGGTAATGTAATTCATGGCTATTTTTATCCAATAGTCTTAAAATAGTTCAGTACTTTTCCCGAGACCGGCAGGACTCCTATAAGTATTTAATACCGTGATAAATATTATGGTCTCATCCAAAAAATTTTTGAATTTTTATTTTTAATATTTTTCTAAATCCCACGAATTTGTTATTGAACGTGGTATTTTACAAAAATATTTTTCTGTTCTCGAAAATCAGAACTACCCTTAATTGGGATAAATGAAAAAATAATACGTTAATTTGAAGTTAATCTGTAAGTTAATGAGTTAAGTTAATAAGTTAATTTAATTTATCAGTAATGAAATAAGTTAAGTTGATAAGTTAAATTAACTTAATTTCAAACTTATTTACTCGTTAATGCCTAGACTTGTGTATAATATGATCCGTTACGCGCCGCGACCCGTCCGTGTATGCCCGTCGTCGGTGCCGCGAAACGGACGGAACACAAGACCAACGCGCGCCCAGTACACCACCACCCGTTTAGTGTTTGATATCAGAAATATTTCAGACGTTGGACTTGCGTTAATTGTTTCACTGATCGGCTCTACCGTAGAACATGGTAGAAGCGACAACTACCGTTGAAGAACTCCTTTGCTCGCCGAAAAATATTTTCAACTTTTCTGAACAAAAATTGTGCACAGCACGAAATAAGGGTTGAAAATGAAAACAATAAATGATACCGGTGAAATACTTAAGTTTGTTTCGTTTAACTATTGTACAAGACAAACAATTAAACTGAACAGTAATAACTGATTTGAAATATTTCAAAATATTACGTTTCACGACGGTTTTTCTACACTAGGCACGCTTGATTCGCGCGTATTCGCCGCGTGCCCATACGAACGAAACGCCCCGCGAAAGTTACCGCGGCACTACCAACCGGGCGGACCGAGGCCCTGAAAATCCAGACGGGTCTTACAAACTATCGAACGGTGTTGCAATGACGGATAAACATCGCTCGAGGCCGGAACATAAAAATGTTTATAGGGCTCGTGGGTGGTGGGTACGGTCAACCCTACTCGCCCTGCCACTGTCCGGCTGCTGCTGTGCGTGCGATAACGGTCGGAAAATCAAAAGATTTGGAACACCGATTGAATACGATTGACGGAACGAGCTCTACACCGTCGCGTGCGCAACCGCGATCGGCGAAAACGAAATGTTGAGAAAACGATTTTGAAAACGATAAATAGTTAAAAAAAAAAAAATGGCATACTCCGCACGGACGCGATGTCACCAGCTGTACGTCGGCTCGCCCGTCTGGGTTAGGTTAGGGTGTCGTGCCGTGTGTCATAGTGACAATTAGTTGGATGACGGGGGAAATCTTAGCCCCCCCCTCCCACCAAATGTTTGTCTATTCTCCGCATAATTACCGGTATGGATACGAATTAAAAAGAGTAAGAGTTGTTTACCAGAGTAATACAAAAAAATAAATAATTTTTTTCACTGTACGCACCATATTCTTCAAAATACGCACTTCAGGAAATCGCGTACACCGTCGATGTTATGACAGTCGATGTTTGGTGCAGAATATTCGAAGATCTGCATGAAACACGTTGCTAAACGAAGTTACGATACATTTTAAATTGATATAAGGGTTTTCTTATTTTATTTTATTTTATTTTTTTATATTTATTGTACAATCGAGGCCGAAATTCCACAGCAGAATCGTTATCGTTTTGTAACAAGCGTTTCGTTTTAGAAACGATTACTGTACGGAACGCTGTGGAACACCGTGACGTCCCGACAGTTATTCGCACCATAAAACATTCCATTTTAAATATTATTATACGTGCACTATATATCCGATGGTATCAATAATAACGGGAGTAAATTATAAAATTATATTCATCGAGTCCGCACTTTGCGCATTACAACATTTATAACTACCACTGCGATGATTTAATGCTGTGTTCGTTTTTATGTAATTCGAACAGGCGCCTATCCAAAATTGCGTTATTAATCTAAAGTATATAACACAAGCATTACGCGTGTACTGGCCGTATACACAAGAGATAACATAATGTATAAATTGTGTATATCATTAACAAACGGTCTTCGTTTTAAGAAATTAATATGAAAAGAAAAAACTGCATTGCCCGTACATTTTAAACGTGATTTATGTTTTTCGTCGAAAATTTTAGTTGTTTTTATTGCACTACCAGCTAAATATTTAATTACATTTGTTCTAGACAGAACGATATTTTATAATTAAACGTTTAGATAATTTACACATGTTGTTCGTGTACGTAGAGCCCATGATTTATGGTTTGAATATCAGAAGTCAATACTAACGTATAACTCGATTAGAACCATAAAATTTTTAACAGCACGTTTACAGATCCATTTACGATTAATATTTAATATAAAACCGAAATTTAATAATGTTGTATTAGAAAAAAAACAAATAAACAAAATTTAATCATCTCACTGCACGAAAAACACAGACCGCTGTTACACAATTTTGTAATATTATAAATATTTATAAATGTATAGAATGCTTTACATTGCTGACCATTAGATTTATAATGTAAACCAATGATAAATTTTAATCTTACCGATATTTAGTTAAATATTCACTTTGTATACTCGTATTTGTCTAGGTACGTAACATGCTGGACCCACTTCCTACAGGGAGCTAAATGACGAGGCGGAGGACAAAGAAAATCGGAGAAAGCATTCGTTATGATTAAATTTGATAAAAACCAATCTTAGAATCGAAAAAACCGAGTACATTGTGGCAGTGTGCGTCTTCATGTTTTTAGATTACCTTTAGATTACGATTACGTTTTTGGAAAATGTTGTGTACGTGTTTTTTGTTTTTTTGCGTATCAATCTCGACATTCGTGTAGGTATATTTTATCGTGTGTACATTACTCGCAACCATTATTGCGGTTCATTATTCCATAGATTTTCATTTATACGTCATATTATACAGTTCGGTTCGTGCACCTTGGTCAGAATCCTACTTTCGAATGGTTGTATGAGTAGCTATGTGTAGGTATAAAATATACCGATTCAGATTAGGTTCCGCAACATAAATCAACGACAACCGGATCGATACAATTTTTTTCTCAAATATGTAATACAAATAAAATGTAAAAAACACAACTATATAAAGTAAGAAATGTTAATACAAAACGCACCACGTATCGCGTCTAATTCTAGTTTGATTTTTAACCTGACGAACCGCATTAAGGAATGGACTACACCTGTTGGTTTGCCTTTTTTTTTTTTACTGTCAGAACAATTTTTTCTATTGTTATTGTTATGATATTTATTATTTATAATTTTTTCCCCTTTCAACGAAAAAAAAAACACGTTTTACGGGAAATCGTTTTCGGACCTTGGCCGGCAGTTCCGTTGATTTCTAGGACATTTTCGTACGACAGCGATTTATGACGGTTTATGACGCAGTAGACTACAAACATAAAAAGAAGCCAAGTAAAAAAAAAAAATAAAAATATAGATTCATGTTTGTATATATAAAAAGACGCCGCAAATAATTGCGTAATTATATTTTTATATGCTCTTCTTCGACAAACACTCCGAAGGAGGTGTGAGTTCAATTATTGTCGATATGATTTTTTTCTTTTCTATTTATGAACGCCGAAACAGAGCAAAAAATTATGATTTACTGTTTTCTCTTTTTTTTTCCCCCATATTATATATATTATTACAGCATAAATACGTGAGTATATGCGTGTGTACATGTGAATAAACGCGTGTGTGTGTATTTGTACTTCTATATGCGACGATAGACCTCCGTGAACTCTTTGTAACCGGTCTGTATAAGTATGTACAAGCATTTAAAACAATTGACATTATTCACATTTTTAGCATAATATGCAACTCGAACAACTTTTAATTATGTATATATATATGTGTGTGTGTATTATATATTAGGTAATATAATAATAATACATGTTCGATGAAATCTATTATACCGCCGCAGCAACGGGCATCAGACGCAACCGATATTTCTTTACGGGGTCACAGAGGTTGATGTACGATATAAGCGGTGTCGAAATAAATTTATAACGCTCGGAAATTTGTGATATATCGATAATACGTATTTTCAGAAATGTATCGGTGTACGCAGTTGTTTGAGAAAAAAATCATTCGTTATATTCTGTTGCTCGTGTTATTGATCCGTTTATTCATTATACTTGTGTGGTGTGCGAAAACGCGCTTAATCGTTAAAGCGATTTTTTCAGTACACCATTGTGGATCATTATAACCGATGTGATAAGGATAGCCTAACCCTTTCCTCAACTTGGTCGAAACAGTTTGGAGTATTATTTTTAGAGTTAAATATCTATGTAAAACAATATTAGTCCTTATACAATATGCGTATTACTCCTTAATTCTTGAGTGTACAAAACTTGAGATACTATCGCTAACTTCTTCTTGTTAAAAAATAAAACGGTTACGCGCAATTGATGTAGAATAATGGTAATATATTTTCACAATGCACTCTTAATCAATGACGTCACAGATGTAGAACAATTATTAAAATGGTGACTAACGCAAGCGAAAGTATTTGTTTCGACTGATTATGCATAACAAAAATCATGCAATACTAATTATAAAATAATTTCTCAAAAATCCTAAATTTTTATCTGAGTGTGATACGTACAACGTTAACAGTGCAGATCAAAATAATATGTTTTTCTTTTTCGAAACAAAACAACATGGTAGAGCTACTCAATATTATGACGTTTGTATGTAATGATAATGCTAGATTATGATAAATTAATTTTACATCCCCCCCCCCCCATAAAAGTATTTTAAATCACAAATGCTATGCATTAGACCAACATGAAGTTTCGGCACTCTATGTGGGTTTATACATTCGTATAACGTGTGTGTATAAATTATGATTATACAATAAATACCAAAAGCTTGGAGACTTTTCACAACTATGTGTATTATATGAAATTGTCAACAAGATTATTTCTTATTGTCAACTGTAAATATTACACACATGCGCACGTATGTACTGCGACGCTATGAAATATGAACAGGAAAGCTATAAGATGATGATGATGATATTTCATTGGTTGAAAACTGTTAAGACTTTTACGTATTACAATACCTTCACAACGCGTAAGTAGTTACCTAGATAAACATACGAACAAACGATAAGGTTTAGAGTTTATTTTTATTTTTTATTATTAATACGCCTCTATATAACGTATCGTAAATAATAATAATACGATATTGTGTAGTGGCTCTAGGTGTCGCGTTGTTATGTCTATAAGATACTGGTTTGTTTTGCTGCGGCACTGCGCGCGACTTTATTGTCTTCGACGGTATATTAATATTATTATATTTATTAAACGAATTCCGCGCACCCGACCTGGACAAATATTCCCGATATTCGCTTCAATACCGTCGGTAGACCCCTCGGCGGCGAGAACATTAGGACAATATGCTTGTATATATATATTATCGTCTGAATTCCCACCCCATCCCCCAACCACCGTTCCAGCAATCGCGTGCACACATATTGCCGTCCGTGTTTCCTTCGGACCGCTAAGAATTCCGTTTGGCGCAGCAGCTCTACAACGAGCGACGAGCAGCTGTCGGGTTTACAGAGTCGGAGATCACCTCGGAATCGCGTGTAATATCCAGGAGAAAATAGAACAAGGTTATATATATATATATATATATATATATATATATACATTATTTTACATTTACAATCGTATTGAACTCGAGTATACCCTATTATAATAGGGTAGGACGAAAATATACTTCAATTGAAATAATATATTATTGAAATGTAATTTTCAGACAAATCTTGGACACACTAAACCGTACAACTTACATTGTTACGTAAACATATTTTTAACTATGGTAACTGTAATGCCCTGCATTTAGTATATTTTACGTGTGCGGATATCGAAGTCATATAAACTTTCGATTTTTAAACAGCAACCATACGCTTGTTTTCGATTTAAGGTTTTGAAGCAAAGCACTTTACAAATATTTCTTAGATATTTTGGTAACCAGAGTTAAGAAAAGTTGTGAAATATTAACGCTTTATCTATTTCAGATTAACCCTTCTGCATCATTCTAATTTGAATTTAAAGTGCATTGTATTTATCGACGAAAAAATCGATTAATAAATTAAGGCATGTACTGACTTTTGGTTTTTTAGAAATATATATTTTTTTAGGATATTATGTAATGCTGTGATTTGAAAATTGGAAATCAATATTGTTTAACGAGAGAATAAATGCAGAATAATTTAAGATTTCGAAAATATTGCTTTGTCAGTTATAAAATTATCATTGTAAAGCGTGCTTAGTAAAATAGACATTATGTGTATCGTGGTTTTACGTAATAAATAAGCGCATTCGAGTAATTTTGATCATTTTGCGAAATAATAGCGATTCAATGCAGCCGATTCACTCGTCGTACTGCTGTAAACATTTCCACCCGGTAACATTTGTACCGTGCGTACCATTCGCCTGTATTCGCTCACCGGCCGAATCCCATAGATTGATTAATATTATTCGGTGAAAGGGTGCTTTTTATGTTCGACAAGCCATCGCCGTGTACGCTGTAACATAACTGCAATGTTGTCGGAACGAGTAATTGAATTAATCACGAGAGAAAAGGGCTTTGTTGTTATTGTCGAAAGTAATTTTTCGACAACGGAACACGGCTGGCGCGGTCCGATCAAGTGTTTCCATGTACACGGATCCAACACGGTTCCGGGCACAACAGAGTTAAGTGTACAAACCGCTAACATCGCGTTTAATTACTAACGGGCACGGTCTCGTAGGTAGTATTTTATTCCCCGCGAAAACGTTTAAATTTGTTGTTCAAATTGATCGCCTGCACCACGGTCGAATTATTATGTTTGCCTACGACGCGCGTGACACGTAATACACTCGTATATTTCGCCCGGATAGAACGTTTAAGCCTGTACGAATAGATTTTATTTCAATACGCACGCGTGCAGTATCGTTGCTATAACAGTATATTATACACTCGGTACATAAAACTGCGATTATACGCGACAAGCGTAAAACTATAACGTTCGTAAAACAAATAAATTGTACGCGTCCCCGGCGCCTCAGGTTAAATAAATATGATATTAATACGGTTCATCGTTGGACTCGTAAACCGGTCTAGACGCTCGTAAAAAGCGTATCCTATTTTAGGAGCAACCGTACAACGTTACGGGCAGCCCGAAAACGTTATCGTCACTATTCGGCGATCCTTCGGCCCCGGCAGCACCGACGACGCTACAGGATGCACGGGCGGTTTGGACCAAGAGCCGTCGGGGTGTTTCCCTGTCCGTCCACCGGCGCGCGGATACCCCGCGGTATGATTCGTACACGAGATACGCGTTTGCATCGGGAACGGTGATTTATACGAATATATTTTGATTTTTTTTTTCTTTCCGTCATCCTGCTAAATCGCTTTCGATAATACTTACATACCTTTGGTGCCGAACAACAAAAGGGAATACATTTTTTGTGTGTTCCCGTTTGGTCTTATCCTCTCGACGACCGCGCGACCGTACTTCTCCGCCGACTGCACAATATATTCATACGCGTTATTATTATTGTTGTTGTTGTAGTTGTCACCCTCCGCACTGCCGTGTACAATCGTCTTCGCACGTATTTCATGTTTTCATTTCTTCTTTTTTCTCTTCATACGTGTGCACACAATGTAATTTCGCCCCCCGTCTCGCAGCTCACACCATTTCTGTCAGCCGTCTACGCGTTTATACGTATAGATACATATCGGATTTCTTTTACCGTCAACACTTCAGACGCGTCCGTTGCGCACCGAGCGCATCCATTCATTCGCAGTACGTACGCAGGATAATATACATACATGCGCGCGCGAGAGCCTAATCCTGTTATTCACGTCTTCATCGGCGATGTTCTCACCGTGTACAATGTGTACGGCTGTGCGTGTGCGCTCGCGGCCAACGCGATTGAAACCCGTATCGAAACTTACAGTGTGTTGCGCGCTTATAAAAAACATTCAGCCGAAAAATCGTCGGTTTAACGACTGCGGATCACCCGTGTCGTACCGGCGCAAGGTCGACGAGAACTTTTTAGGGCCCCCCGGAGCTGACCGACGAGCAAGGCTCCCTTTACTTACACTTGTTCGGCCAACGTGTCCGTACTGCTGTACTTGCCCGTGCCTATGAGTACAATAAAAGTATTTGAATCTTATGCTGCGGCGAATGAGTTTATAAAACGACTTCGTGTAAACGGCTAAGACGAATGGGACCCCACGGAGGTACGGGTCCCGGGGTTCTACTAGCCCTTCCCGAAACATGACCGGATTCGCTCGCGATAAAGGCGTTTCGTCCGAGACGACGGCGTGTACGAGATACTTTCACTGAACCAACGTATGAACGTTTATATACATTTCCGTCCGGTAACCTGTGCATTTCGCGCGGAACGGTAAATAATAATGACGTTTGCCAAGTACACGCGCAGTAACCTTACAAATCGCAATGCACACGCGCTGCGCTGTGAGAAATCGTACGCCGATCGGAAACCTCGGTGCGTACGTGCAGTGTCCTCGGTACTGGCGATCGTAATACGACGAGTGTGTACTCTCTCTATGCATATTGATGCAATGCACTGACCGAATAAAATGGTTAAGTCACGTTAAAAAGTCAACTCCGTTCGTTGTCTAATATATTTTCAAAAGCAACTAAATCTTACGATTTCAATCCCTCGATATGCAGCTGTGGATCATGAGCTATTATTTATTTATAGCCGTATTACACATTAAAACAATCAAATGTTTTAAATTCCATCGACAGGAAGTGTATTATTTGTAAAATTATTGTTTTGAATGCAATATTCCTGGATTTCAATCAAAGTATGGTAGACAAATATAACGTCATATAAATATGACAGTTTATTTTCAACCAAGTTACAATAATATAATACTTTTTCCTGCTGTTTAACTTTTTTCACTTTCACCAGAGTTAATACAATTGAGAAGCAACTCTGAACCTAAGCGAAATACGAAATTAGAGCGTCCATTGCCATGTATTTACGGACAAACGTTTAGTGTACTCGGTTCGAACGGACCCCGCTGCTGCAGCAGAGTCCAAGGGCGTTGTGGCCACCACCATCTGCAGCAGTGCCATATTTAGACATTTTGCGCCCCGGCGAAAAAAAAAATTGGTACTCCTCTAAGGAGCCTATCCACGATAAAAAAGAGGAGATAAATCCTCATGAACCTTTTAGATATTCTAAAACCAATGCTATTTTTGTGTAGTACGCACGCCGCACGCGATAACAACAAATATGGGAACTAATATTAAAAAAAAAAAATAATAATAATTTTAAAACAATTTTAAAGGTTCAATAATTCACAAGTGAGCAAATGTGCGACCAAAAAGTTCTGGCGCCCCCAAAAAACTGGCGCCCGGAGCAGTTGTAGCCAGTGCCCGTCCACCCTAAACGCGGCCCTGACCTGCAGGGTTGATGATCGAAAATCATCGTCCACAGTGTTCACGTACACGTTATAAGCGTCGTACGTTTAATCTTTATGTAAATACGAACGCAGCGTAGTACACGTATAATGGTGTCGTTATAACACGTCCGTAAACGCGCGTGACGATCGATAACCGCGGCCGTCTAATCGGGATCCATTAACGCACCGCTGCAGTGCGACCCCACACGAGTCGCGCACCTCGGCCGGGAGGAGTCTTCGTAGTAAGAGCTCCAAACGCGCGCATGGGTTTTATAAAATAATACGCGCATCCGAAACCGACGCGCGTACATTAATACCGTAATGATATTCGGCGCGCAGGGACGGACGGAGGGGCCATCTGCATCGCGCCGTTGTAAAATATGCACAACATAAACGCACGACGGGGAACAATAACATCTATTGAACACGCGAACGCGCATAATCGTATATCTCGATTTTTATTGCGATTGTAATTCGCGGACAGCGCGCGAACGTTGTCCATTATTCGTGCGGGACTTGAACGGCTATTTATTTGTGCGCGCACCGCACCGCGAACGGGCGGAGTGTTGTTAACCTCCCCGAACGGCACGTCGAAACGGAGGGAGGAGAACCACCACCGGCACGCTCGTACGTATACATTACGACGGCGATCGCAATAATAAATAAAAAAAATACTCCACAGAGATGGCTTTTTATTTTTTTCCCCCCTCGCCATTAGTCCATCGTCGCGCGCTATACCGGGGCTGTGTACGCCGTACGCGAAATATTTGATTTTAACGGGCGACCACGTTAACACGTCTGCGAGCGCGTCGATGTCGAATTTAGGCGAACGAATTTGCGAAAGAGCTGCGTGCAATATATACTCCCGAAACGGAGTTATTTCGTGTTATAATTATCATCGTTGTTGTTGGTGTACGTCGAAACGCGAAGCGGATACGATTGGAAAACAATAAACGAATCTCGCGCGACCCCCGTGCAGTCGTCGGCCGACGTTTTCGGTCGTACGTTTCGAGTTCCTCCATCCGGTTCGTGTTCGCAATACCACCCCGGACATGCGTGACGTCAAAGGGACGCGCTCGGCTAATACATATTCACGGAGACGACGGCCACCACCACCGCGATCACGGGACAAACAAACCCGCGCGCGTGATGGATATACACGCCCGTGGTCGTGTGTTGTGTACTCGGAAACCTTCTCCGCCCATGGAGCTTTCGAAAACGATTTTGACGTTGATACGTGCGTTTGCCGATCCGTGCGCGGTTATCGTATCGCGTATAAATTATACGCGTTTTACATCGTTGCTAACCTGCACCCCTAAACGATCGCCATCGCCTCCTACCCCGTCGCCCGGTGTTCGCTTTTGTCCTGTCCGCCGCGTCCGACACAATCGATACGTCCCCATGAATATATTACATCGGCAGAGCCCTTCGCATCATCATTACGTGTGCCCTGTGTTATGCAGTCTGCGGTTCGATAAACGTACGTGGACGGTATCGGATCTGTGCGCGCGTCCGTGTTTTCGCGTAGGCAATTAACGTGTGTGTACCCGGCGAACGATAATTACGGTTCGTTATATATTTTATTTTTCGTTTCGGAGCGCCCTGTACGCATCGCGTGTACGTATTCAAATGATGACAATAAAACACAATGGGGAAAATACCTACAAAACAATACCGCCGTGTAAACACCTACCGCGGTTAAACGAACGAATATAATCAATTTACAATTAGACTCTTGTTGCGGATCGCATACGTTAACCTGCGAAGGACACGGTATTGTTATCAGTCCTGTTTTACTGAAACAGAACCGACCAACCGCAACGTGGCACTTGTTTACTGGTGTTATTCCATTGGTTTTTACCGTCGTACAACTATCGCTTCCGTAACGCTTCGTCGTAACGAACAACGTTTTACGGTTAAACACACATGCGTGTACTCGGTGTGCAAATGGATTTCGGAACTGATCGTCGACAATTCTACGCGGACAGATCGAATCTGATGTTTCCTTGATCGTTAAATTTTAATAATACTTCCGAGTAATATTAAAATAAAATATTCGTATAGTGTTTTGAATAATTGCGTCCCGAAGTCCCTTTTTGCACAAATCCAATTGACAACCCTTGATGTTCGAAATTGTATTATAATTTTCAATTGAACTTTGTTGCTCTGTTTGTCTAATGTTTACTTTTCACAAAATATTAATTCATGGTTTAAAGTTCATAGTAAAATTCAGTGCTTACGTATTTATCGTATATCCTCTTGGTGGTCACGTAAAAAACTATACATACGAATTTCTAAACAATATAGTACACAATGGATGTTATCTGAAGATTTATTTAAATTTATTTAAATTCACTTAAAAAGTCAAAACACAGCACATTTTCAACGAAATGCATATTTTACGTTCGTGATTTAAAAAAATAAAAATATTAATTTTACCAACTGAAATCATTATAATACTCATGCAGTTTTGATTAATGCCAACAAACACTGTAATTTAATTATATTTTTTAAATTTAATATAACTATCCAAAATTCAATTTTTTGGTCAGTCAATTAGACAATTTTATAATTAAAATTAATTTTTTATGTACTAGTACAGTTTATCTTGAATTAAAATATTTTAATTAATATAATATGTGGATTAGCCGTAGATCTAGTTAATGTATAAAGCGGTACCTTAAATGTAGTGTTAGAAAAGGTTTTCTTGAATAATTAAATAAAAATTGACTTATACGAGTATATTGTAACCTTCCGAGGATATTATGCTTCTGTTTTTAATAATTTATTTTTTTTATTTTTACATCAAATATCGTCCAGTATCATATAAAATCGATTATTTTTATGTAATTAGATTCTAAATCAACAACTCATAAAATGACAAGGATGAGTTATCATCATTATTACTCCGACAATCAAAAATCGTTCTTTACGTCAATATTGACCATACGAGTATATATGTACATTGGAGTAGAAAGCATGGAAGGTTTGTTCCAATTTGTTTGTTACAATTTTATTTCACAGTTCTTAATAGATCGACATAGAAAAAAATTCATAAAAGAAAAAAAAATGTTTACCTTTTCGAATCAAATACAATAAGGCCTAAGGAGAGATCGTAAAGTCAACGAATGGAGAAATACTTGTATCTCCGGGCCAGAGTGGATTTCAAATAGGATGAGAAAAAAATAATGGTGTTTTTCGTAATAACGGTTTAACGAGTCTTAACATTTTAAAGGAATACTGTTTCGAATGGGGGGGGGGGAAGGAGGAGGATAGAGCGAGTTGTCGTGATGTTTAAAAAGTGGCGGAAAACCGCAGGGCACCGCTGCGGCGTACAAGCGCACAGACAATGCCGTTATAGGTTACGGACCTAAAACTCTTCAAGTGCACAAGCGGTGCGCTTATATGTGACCCTCGTTGACATCGGTAAAGTATGTACAGTCACCGGCACCACCGTTCGTGATCTTCGGATTCGTTGGCGACAAACCGTTTAATTCCACCTCCAAGCCGTCGTATACTTACGTTCACACCGTCGTGATCGCGTTGAAGTCTTTAAGTTCTACGTCGTCTCGGAGTACGTGCGCGGACGAGAGGACGCGTAGCCGAGAGAGCGTTTCGTATCTCGTTTCGAAGCTGCGAATTAACAACACACCCGTCAGGGTACCGAATACTCGGTTCGTGTGGTCGAAGACCTTGTGCCCGGCTCTCGTCGTCCCTTCGTTGGTTTTCCCGTCAATCGGTACCGTACCGTTGTCCAACTACACGCGCGTAAGTCGGACGTGATATGACAGTTTTCCGATACACGGCCGTTTTCTTCCGCGTTCCGCAACACAGCGATCGTCCCTCGGATCCGCGGCAGAGCGAACCGAATAAGATCGATTTGAAACCGTGATCGTTCTGAACGGTTTTGCGCTAAAAGGAGTGGTTTCCGCGTACCCCTCACTCTTAGAAATATTTCCTAGTCCGTACCTGCCGGCACGGCACGATGATTTCATCGAAACCCGGTTCGTATACCGGTATAATATGCGCGTGGAAGGCGAAAAAACGACCGGGCGATATTAAAATTGGGCGGTTGTGGGACTATGACGGAAAACGTAAATACAATAAAGGTACAACTAAAAGCATATTTTAACATACAAAGTACGTGGCGCTAGTGCCCCCCCCCCCCCCTTATACCAGTGATAATTGAATGTTAATCCAGTGGGAGGTGATCTTGCCACTAACCAACATATTCTCATAACAACCGTAATGACAGGAGCTGATTTTACCTGTATGTTCCTCCGACAGATAATTTTGGTGAAGTGCCACCCAGTGAAAATGACTTAAAATATGTTCTGGTACAATTAACTATACTTCGTTACGTTATTCGCATGTTCGCATATCGGACGTGGCACGTTCGCAGTGGCCCGGAGCACCACCTATTTGTGAGCACGTAATAACATCGTTGCACGCACTCTTCGTCCTCGCACGCAGTTGGCGTACAATATTCGACACGAGATTTCCACGCGAGATATCTACCGCACATGGGAGCGTCTATTTATAACATACGGTGTCGTAGCCCGACCGAGTACACCTAATACATCATCGCCCGATAAACCACTTTGCTTGTAACAAGTATTCCGTACGCGTATTTATAGACGCGTTGTATTCAACAGATTGGACTTACATACATAATCTCGTACGTATAATATACGTACGCGAATAAATAATGATTGAACGATCGCTGCGCCGTCGTTGCAGTCTATCGGAACGCCGTGTGCTACAGCCGACAAATACAAAATTCAACTCGCGCCCGACAGCAGTAGCGTTACAGCATTGTAATATTATAATAATAGCACACCGTGCGCGTAAAGTTCGCACGCAAAACCGTATAACATGTATACATGTATGTCTGGACGAGCGTATCAGACGAGGTGCGATATACATGTGTTATAGTTGTACCAGCGGTTCCCAATCAGCATAAAACCACGGACTCCTAGCTAAAACTAAAATTCCGGTTTTCTCTTATGCGCACACGCTCATGAAGTAACAAGTGTTTTGAATCGGACCACCCCATTGACATTCGAATTGTATCACGAGACGAGCTGAACATTTCATTTTCCTTCGTAATCACGTCCGAGTCGAGCTGCGTGATGTCTGATATCACTTTGAGGCATCGAACGCGTCCGCGGACTTCTTAAATCTGACCGACGGGGATCCCTGAACGTGCTCGAACCGCCTACTGAGAACCACTGGCGTGCACTGCGTTCGTACGTCTAATACGTTATGGTTTACACGTAGAACGCTAATAAACGCGTACAACACGGTCGCGCACACGTCCGTTATCAGATTAACTGTGTAGCTGGGTAAACTTTACAAAGACTTAAACCGCTCCGCGATCGCTACGCTGTATTGATCTACAAACTTTGTAAAATGGTTTTACCCGAAAACTTTACGGCGCGGCGAGCGGTACGCGCATATCCGATACGTGCGCACACCATTTATGTACGGTACACCGCGATGGGATATACGTCGGATACGTAGGAACGTTCAATTCGTCCAAAGTCACGGATAATAGTAACTCGTCAAACTGACGTGCGAATCGGATCCGCGCGGTACAACGGCACGATCGATAAGGTCGTTCGACTTCTTCGCTACGTCGATGACGAGCTGCACCATAGGCGGAGGACCACTAAGCGCGTATTAAGAATACAATTTTAACATCTTGCTCGAGCAAGCCGGTTTTAGTGTTTGGAACAATCGAAAACCACTCGCATCGAAATCGGTAATTTCCGCCTTTACGTTTCTATACTTAATCATTATTCGTTGTTGTATTACAATGATAGCGGAATGCCTAATTTGACACGAAACGACAAAATATGTTTCTATTTTATTTATTTAGATATTAAACGGGACACGTCCAGTGATCACGTGAATTAGATAATTAGACGAAAATCTTTCACGAACAAAACAACGGAAAATAACAAATAACCATAACCGTGAATCGACGAGCATGAAATTACAATAGGTTTTACGGGTTGGTGTACGAATCGATTTGTAATTCGCTCGTGGTTTTCGTAGCTGGAACGCGGGAGTTATGGTGTTTGCTATTGCATAGTCAGTGGCTTCCGGGTTGGGATATAATGTATTTGTAGGTCTCGTGTTCCGAGCAAGATCGCGAGAAGAATAAAACCACTCGAGAACTCGGATCGGTCAATAAAAAAAAAAAAAACACAGTGAAAAGCCGTACGGGAACGGGTAAAAAACTAACCGCAAACGACGTGGTCCCAGAGCTTCCCGACCGAGAACTGATAGAACTTCGGATTACGAAGATATTCGATGTGCTCCGATCGAAACGTATTTGTTTTCGGGGAGCGAAGAAGAAACCGTTTCGTGCGTGCCCGGTACGCGCGCGCGGTAAACACGCCCGTGTAGGTTAGGCGAGTGGTCCGCGCGGAAAACAATACGAGATGAACGCGATTCGCGTTGAATAATACATAGACTTTGCGGTCGTGATCCGGCCGTTCGCCGAGCACCGGGAGAATACGCAAGACCTGCAAGGGGAACGAAGCGTAAATAAACGAAAAAAAAAAAAAGAAAAGAAAACCGGAACGCGTACGACGACGTTAGGACGCGGCCGAGGAGTCGGACGACGGACGATGTGTACGTGCACGCGAGCCGTGTAATACGGAAAAGTGAAATAAATCGTACGCGTTCGACGGGCCTACCCGATGCGGTATTGCCCCCAGAAACGGTGGCGGTACGACCGGCGTTCGTACGCGCACGACACACGACGGCAGTGGCGTGCCCAGGGGGTGATTATGGGGGATATATCCCCCTAGCAAGGGCTTTTTTTTTTTAAGTTTTAGCATTAGGCAATTCAGGTTCACGTCAAAGGAAATATTAAACAAACTGAAATAAACGTATATTCATGTCGCAATAGAAAATAGGTTATCGTAACATTTTAGTGTATAAAAAGATAAATGTACATAAAACTGTGTGACTCGACCACTATAGGAAACTTACGTGATTCTTAAGTTTTACCTTAATTCTACTTGTGTATTTGTGTCCATACGTAAGATTCAATTAACCTATACGACAAAGTGGCGTTCAACGTGAGGCTCGAACCCACCACCCCGAGATTAAGAGTCTCGTGCTTAAAATTTATGTAAGAAATAAGACGGGGCAGTCACGGTTAAATGGATTGGCGTTAATGAACATACATCGAAATATTCCATTATCTATAGAACAAATAATTTATGGATTTAGTGTAAAAGCTAGAAGGATGATTTACAGCCTTGATTGCATATTTTTTTTGTATAAAAATAATAAAGATTGAAAATAGTACATTTTTATTTATGACATCCTCCCCCCACCATATAAAATTCCTGCGCGTGCCACTAAACGACGGCAGTGGCGTGGTGAACATTTATGAACCACATTGATGCACAACATATATTTCAATATCTATCCACCCCCACATGTTTCCCAAGCACACCATCCTTGACATTTTTTTTAAAAATTTAAATTAAAGAAGATTACGAATTATTAAAAATTGAATTGCCCAACTACTTATATTTTACCAACTCAAATTTCAGATTAGTAAGTTCTAATAGGCTTATCGCTATTTTATGTTGAAATCAACTAAAATTAATAATACAGCATTTTCGGTCTGATTTTCGTGTGTTGTTATGTTACATTATCGACTATTCTGTACTCCGCTGCATTCGTTTTTCGTGTTGGTAATATGTTTAAACTTGGAAATTCGTTAAGTGTGTCCGAAATCTTTACACATCTAAATCCAACCGCACAACCTTACCATGACGCCTGGGTGTCATAAAAACTCTTTCACCACGATACTGCTCGACGATAAAAGATTCGTTGCCGAACAGTCGGAGAATAATTTAATTTCTGCGCGATTTCATCGCGACGTTTGACGGATACGAGCTGAGCGAATGAAGTAGATGAAAAATAAATGAACATTCGAAACGATACGTCGGACACTGTTGATTGCTGCGATTTCGTCGGCTATTTAGAGTGAAACATTTTACTTTTATTTTAATTAAATATATAGGTACATCTTAAATGTTAACATTTATATAAAAAAAAATAGGCATCAGAACCGAATGCTGGGAATGGATAATTGAAACATGAATGTTTCGATTCAGTCAGATGATCCGATGGAGTTGATTCAGTGTTGGACAATGATTCGGTTCGTTGGTGATGCTGATTATTTTTCAGAATCGAAAGTAAATGAAGATTTAACAATTCAACAATTAGATCGAGTCTGTGATTCAATTCTACTATGTTTTACTGTAGTCCATCAGCAACCAGTGTAATCAGTTTATATCAAAATCCTGTCATTTTTGTATTATATTATCTGTGTTATTATTTTATTTACAAATTATTTCTATGATATTTTTTTACAAAATTGACTTAAAAAGTGTTTCGAGGTCGCCCAGGTGGTCATTTTCCCTCAATCGTGACTTCTAGTATTGTACTGTGCAGTTCTTCAGGATGTCGTAATGTATGTCCTACCATTTTCCATCTTCTCTTCCTAATCAAATTCATTAATGAACGTTCCTCGCCAACTATTTCCAGTACATCATGATTGCTTTTTCTTTCCACCCTTTTCGCATACGTTTCCAGGACCACATCTCAAATGATTCTAATTCTAATAATTCTTAATTTACGGTAAAAATGATCGATTTCAAAAATGAAAACTATCATAGAATTATGTATCTCCGCTATTCAGAGATGTGCGTTAAGGGAGGATTTACTGTGCATAATGATGTCGTATTGATATTAAGAAAAAAACATTTGTTTGATCAGTCTTCATGGGCCTTCTCGCACCAGCACTCTCAGCAAAGCCCATCGTTCTGTTTGAAATTAATCAATTAATTGACAAACGCATATGTACACGTATATCGTATTATATAACACGCAGCCCTCGGTCGGACGTTTGTGTTGTTTGCCGTGTCACACAGTCCGAATAATTAGCGAAATCCGAATACGGACATTTCGAATACTCGTTTATGATATTATCGCGTCATCTGGGCCTGCTCCGATTAGACATACGTGCACACCGCGATGTGTGTTAAATATGTACGCGTGAACGTATGCGCGCGGGTCTACGACGAGGTGATGTGACGTGCATTTGCGTACAGGGTTTTCCACAGTGGATATACGTCGTACCTATGCCGTCATCATAATACAACCATGCGCTCAAATATACACCGTAGACAAGTGGTTCCCAATTGGTGTGGTCACGGACTCCTAGCTATAACTTAAATTGATCCAGGGAACCCTTTTTCGTAAATACTTGCTTTACAATTTTGTTTAATTATGAAAACGAAAAATAAAATGTATGATTTATTTTAATTCGACAAACTTTATCGTAATATTATACACACACATTAAAAAAATTTTATTTGATTTATTTGATTTAACACTTGATTTTACGTACAACTTTATTCCGATTACCTTTTACAATTTATTTATGAGTTACTGAAATTAGTCATTGCGTTGATTTTCGAACGCTTTAAACCTTTCTTTTTTGTTTATAATTTCATCTAAATTCGGCTGCAAGCTTGATATTTTCACTCTTAAATCAGCGTCAGTAACAGTAGATAAAAAAAGCTTTTTCACATCTATTATATGTTGTGCAAAAAGGGATCGAATCTTTATCGACCAGTTGCTTTTGATTATTTTGAAAAATTAATTAAAAATCAATTAGTTTTTATCGCTGAAAATATTTTTCATCGTTCCGTTATCCACCAAATCAATTCATATTGTTCTTGTTAAGAGAGATTTTCTATTTTTTCAATATCACAGGAAAACGGATTACTTATCCACGTATTGTTTGGGTCAGGTTGATGATATTTGTTTATACAAAATTGATTATTTATCTTTTTCGCTTTAATGGAGTTTCAATAGTCCAAAAATACTTGGAGTTTCAAACGATTACAAAGTTAATAATTACACTAAAATCAAATCAAAATATTATTACAGACTACCCAATCACGAACACCCTAAAATCAATTCACGGACACCTGAGGATCCGTGGACCACCAATTGGGAATCACTGCCGTAGGTGATGCGCGTGACAGTACATAGTTATCAATGCAATACAATCACATTGAGAGCGTCCGTTATTAAAAAGTATCGGTAACCATTTTTTAAATATTAACTTTTTTTTTAATAAAAACAAAACTTATATTTTAATAAAGTCCAAAGTGTTTAGTATCTGAACCGGCGTTGAAGTTTCGATAACTTTCCATCGATTAAATGAAAAAATTATACTCCGAAAAACAAACAGTCGTACCACGGTAGTATAAGACCGGAGAGGCGCAGCGTTTAAAATTACATTTATAACTTCTTTAACTCATCTAAAATATTTGAAAAAAAACGCTCTTGTTTTCTGTGAAAATAATGTCTACGGTATATTAATAAGTTTTCGAAACGGAGAAATAAAAGCGAGGGGAAATCGGGAAAATTAAGCGAGGAATGTTCCGAAAAATAATAATTATTCAGACCCGCGGTTCACATTACGAGATTCCATACCCACTTCTCTCGGAAAAAATATCTCGGTTCATTAATACGAAAACGGATAAAACAATTTTATTTGAAAAAAAAATATTCACCAATCAATGTAATGAATTAGTATGATTGATGAAATTCAATGACTGCCATTATATTTACTTCGAACATTGGGTTACGTACATTTATGATTGTTCATGAAGTCGTGGTTGTATTCGTTGCAGTGGACAGTTTACGAAATCAAATACAATTTCACCAATTATAATTTAACTTTTACAAATTCGACAAAGTGCAAACGAAACATTGTATTTACACAAGTCCAACGCAGTAGACGAATGTACTATGATGAATATTAAGCATAATATAATATCAAATAGTCATAACCTTTTCGATACACCTTTAAATAATATGTTGTTCTATCGTGGTGTGGATAATGTCCCGTTCGACGCATATTTATTTATTTTTTATGTACCCTTAAAAAAGGGGTGAAAATAAAAATGTTTTTAAAAAAATAAAAGTTACCTTTTGCGCGCTCCCTCGATTTCAAGCACTGCACATTGTGATGTGTATAATAATAATAATAATATGATTTATGTATTGTATGCGCGTTGAGCCGCAGACGGATAGGAAGTTCTGAAAACGATTTCGATTGAAACGCGTTAACACTTCAGTGTATATACGTTAATAATATATAAATAACGACAATAATAGTATGTAATATAATACGGTAAATATAGGGAAAATTCCGTAAAAGGAGGGGACCCGTTTGCTCTGTCTTTAGGTCGTCATAGGGGTGAGTGGGTGAGTCCAGCTCGACTGTACAACCTTTGAGTAGTGTTTACAAAGACGCCACATTAATGCACCGTTTTATTAACAATGTATTAGATTCGAGGGAGTGGTGTAATATTAAACCGTATGCGTACAATAAAATAGATCATCGCAACAATCGAATTTCCTCGTTAATCCTTTTAATATTCATAAAGTATAACAAAACATATTTACCCGCGTTTGTGAAAGATAATACCGCCATGCATGTATGAATTCAAACTATTGTTTTATAATACGTGTGTGTGTGTGTGCGTGCGTGCGTGGACGTGTAATAATATACGTCCATACTGCTAATAATGCGTTTATACTTATATTTATATTTATATATTCATATTAGACGTTTACTGCGAAGTAATTATTTGGTCTCCAAACTTGGTATAAAGATTAGGGAATAAACGAGTCAAAATCCACCCACTGCGCTTTCACTTTAAGACCAAGAAACTGCCCTATCATAACCCTCAATAACCAACCCATCCCACCCACACAAAATGTCGAATATCTCGGCCTCCACCTGGGCCTTTGACTGACCTGGGCCCACCACATCCATACCAAACGTATTGCACTGAATAACCGATCCCGTCAACTACGTCTCCTCCTAACTTCTAAACACATCAATCAGAGCAACAAAATACTTCCATATAAACTATTTTATTACTAAAACCCATTCACAATGTCAAGAAGTTCCATCGCTGAATGGATTTTTCTTTCAAATCATCAATCCCTTTTTATTTTATTTTATGTTTATTCTATTTCTAACTGTACAACACTTATACTTATTGTAAAAATAATATATTTACAGATTGAATAATAAAACTTATAAGAAAAAAAAAATTATTTGGTCGGAGCTGTACACAATATTATTTCCAAATAGGTACGTATCATTAACCGCATCATCGTGCATCTACCATATAGACTCTAATCGTATGACTAGTATATCATGATATATAACGATAGATCAAATAGTTATACGGTACTAATATTTGACAGATCGGTTTATCACGTCGTTTTATGTTATATTTATGGACATTGCGTTGAAAAGTGAATATTTTATTGACTTATAATACTTATTCGTTACGCTTTACCCGTCAAAAATGTTCAAAAGTTATTAAACGATTCAGATTGCAATGCCGATTATAACACATGCATGCATCATACATATGTGTGCGTGAGAGTGTGTTCGAGTGTGTCGGACGTAATAATAACAAAATTAAATAGTTCTATCAACTTACTATAGTTCATCGGGTACACAATTGTGTACCGCGATACTGTTTATATGTATACACCGTATTCAACAACACAGTACAATACATTTGGAATAATATATTATTATTTATCTTATTACGAATAAAGAACTTTCACAAGACCTACTTTGTTCGTCGTGAAATCATGTCGGCCATATAATGCATGTGTCTAACTATTAATTATAACTTATTATACACGTACACGCACTCGCACAATAATCATCGTAGTACGCCATCGTCGTATACATTTATATACACACATACTGCAGTTAAACGCATTTGACACATTGTATTACAACACATAATATTTTTATTTCGAGTTTTACCATGAAAAATATCTATCCGTCTGTTTTAATAACGTTCCTTACAGCAGGTCCATTATGTTGTGTGAAAAGAAATGACTATTTTATTCCTCTTAAACCAACAGACGCGTGACTCAGAAACAAATGACCGTTCTCGTAACCGAAGAATAAAATATTTTAAGTTAGAATATTGTTGTGTACGGGGAGAATAACAACTATTTTTTCACTTTGAATTTATAATATAAGATGATTTGCATAGAGCCGCAGTTTCATCATTTCAAGTGAAAATCTCCCACTCCATAGATTTCATACTAATTTGCTCGTTTAAATAAATTTAATAACGGGTTGTCATATTTCTAAAATAATTAACGTATACATTTTTACGCATATATGTTTATAATATAAATGTAGTCTACAATATAATTTTTAATAGATCGTTATAGTTTGTAAAATATGGGTCCTTGAATTCTTTAAATCAAACTCAATATCAATTGCAACTGACATTCTCGATGTACGATCACCTCAAACAGAACGTCAATCATTTCGATCATGTCGGTATGCAGGCACAAGTTCACACATATGCCAGCTATATATTTGTATTTATTACACAACTTATTTCGGTGATGGTATTTTAACCTATATTGTAAAACTGTATGCGCAATAATCACACGCGCGTTGTCCTTGGGCGTAACGGGGTATAAAACAGGCTTTCGCACGGGGGGTACAGGGTATGTTTTGGCATCCTCCGAAATATTTTAGACAGGACCCTGCAATTTAAGTCTAAGTGTGATGGACCCGTGTTGCTAAAATTAAATGTAATTTATTCTAAAATATTTGGTAAAAAAAAAAAAATGATGTATCGTAATAGAAAATACATAACTAAATGTGCAAAAACTTATTATGATAATATAACAGCTAAAATTGACTAAATAAATACAAATCATAAATAATTGAAGCTATTTAAGAAAAACCGTTCGAGATTAGAGGAAAACATATTCATCGGGACCACGGATAAAATA
Organism: Sipha flava; assembly: GCF_003268045.1. Classification (NCBI taxonomy): domain Eukaryota; kingdom Metazoa; phylum Arthropoda; class Insecta; order Hemiptera; family Aphididae; genus Sipha; species Sipha flava. The sequence goes on from NW_020271750.1 coordinate 510,737, forward strand.
TTGAATAAAAAAATTGAATTTTAATGGTTTTTTAATTATTTATATATTATAATTTGTTAAATATACCAACACGTTACATTAAGACAGAGCCCAAATATTTTAGGCACCACCGAAAATGCATGGTCGAGACCTATCTACAAATCTAGCGTTCTCCACGCATTGTAAGCTTGCACACGGGTAACAACGCAGAGAATAACGCGAGCGCGTGATGTATACCTAGGGATTCTCTTGGTTCGCTCTTGTTTAAAGCGATACCACACGACGCCTCCAATATTCGCAAAATCTTGTAGCGGTAATCCATACGTCGAATGACAAATGTTTGAAATTTAAAATGCTGAAATTCGGAATTTTCGACCCGCATCAAAGGGGTATCCAAAATTGCAAGCAACTAGTATTTGATGTACGGCCAACACGATGTGACATCATGTGCTGTCCTGTATCCAGTCTTGAACATTGAAGTCGTGATCATGTGAACTATTTTGAAATTTTTTTTTTTTAGTATTTATTATTCTTTACTTTTTTTTTACTGTTATTCAGTAACTGATAAATAACATTCCCTTTTTTTTTTTATTATTTCGTAATTACTATCAATAAATTATATGGGCATAAGTTATAAAGATTTGAAAAATGTTGATTTTAATAGTTTACCTATATTTAAAACATAACGCTGTGTTCTATAGCTTCCATTCTTATGTAAAAATGTGTTTCAATCTGTATTCAAAATATCAAAATGTTATTTTACAGTGGCAACAGCTGCAATTGCGCCATCGTTCGTATTTCTTTTCTATTATTTTTTTTTTTTTTTAAGTTAAATGAAATCTTCAAGTGTGTACGAATTCACGCACAGGTACACACTGGAGGAAAGTATACACCCAACATTCCAATACGACCGCAGGATCCAACGTTTGCCATACAACGTGTGGCTGCCGTCTGTGAGTCAAACATCGGTTCGACGTTCGGCCCACGTTTGCACATGTCAATTTCGGAGCCAAACGTTCGGCACGTCGCGTAGCATTCGGTAGCAGCAATGATATCGCCAGCGGACGATGTTTAACACCGGAACCCCAAGACTCGAAGTGAGGTATTTTCGACGCGAAAGAATCGAGTAGCGCTTTTGATGATAAGTCAACGAGCAAGCGGGTGTTTATCGGAAGTAAAAAATTTACCAACATACCAGGGGCAGAATTAGGGGGTGGAAGACGGGGATTCATCCCCGGGCGTAAAACTTTAGAGAGTGTAATTTTTCTAATCATTAACAACTAATTTGACCTGTTTTTAATTTTGTCAAATACTGATATTAGGTTGAAACCCAATAAGTATGATTGTATATTAGTTGTTAGAAAAACTTCTCGAGAAGAGTATTTAATTAAGATAGGGCGTAATTAACATTTTCTCCTGGCGTAAAAATTCCTAGTTCCACCTCTGCAACACGCCCGCATAGTCAAAGAGGCACCGGACTTATCGCGTCGTCGGGATCCTAGTCGCGACACCGGATATCACTAGATAGCACTGCGCACCGGCATGCCGGAGTTGCGTGGGCGACAGTGACGGACAAAACATTTCCCGTCTCCGCGGAACGCGTGCACGTTATTATTATTATTATTATTATTATTATTTTTATCGTAACGGCCCGTTGCGAACTCCACGTTACCGTGCAAAACAAATGGTACCATTAGTACGAGGCGCATTACAACCGAACCGAGGGATGGGGGGTACACCGAGAGACAGAACAGATTTTAAGTAATTTTCACTAGGTGGCATTTCAATAAAAACGTCTACCGTCGTGTAGTTCATGGACTTAATGTTCTTCTGAAAAGGGAAATTCAACTGCCGGCACTACGGTCGTCGTGAGAACGTGTTACGATCGCTCACCACTGGGCAGCATTCAATTATCACTGTGGGGGGGGGACATTTGTGCCACGTACTTTGTATGTTAAAATATGCTCTGCCAAGAGACATGTTTGCGTTCTGCAGGCTAACATCTTACGTATTACTTAACGTATGTGTACTTAACGCGTACAAATGTTATTTGTATCGTACGAACGCGTTCGAGGGACGTTATTCTACGTGCGCGCTCCGCGAAACCAATGGTCGCGTTCCAATAACCGATTCGCCGCTTCTGCAACGGTTACAATGCGTGATAAAAAAAATTATAATACGTATACGTATATTTGTACGGAGTGTATGCACAAGTTTTAACAACCGTTCAATGCACGCTACGTGATTATCGCGGACGACGGATTGAAATTGTCGTTCATTATTATTATTGTAACCGTGTTTAGCCGTCGAAACGAATCGTTCGGACAAGCGATCCGAACGGTATGTGCATTGCACACAGTACAAGTGTACTATAACCGACCAAGACACCGGGTAAAACGTATACTCGTTTTGGTCATCGGCGCGTCTCGACCGTTACGTTTTGAACACGTTAAACTGTCTACGGACGAATGACACGTGATCTGTTAAAAAGCGTACGACTTATGTTGATACGTAATTATAAAGGATTATAAAAAAATAAAATAAGAAAAACGGTTCGGTCGTTGGATAGTAACGGGACACGCGAGAGAGCTTCTTTACAGGAAATCCGAGCGCACCTCGCATAATATTGCATAAATTATTGCAACCCTAACCATTCATGTAACGCGCGAGTCTATGCGTGTAATAATATAACATATAAATGGTATGCAATCAATTAAAAAAAAATCTAACACTGGCGTATTCGACACTATTATCTGCGTACGGATCGAGCATAAAATATCACACATAGATCCTGCGATACGTAGTTTTACGTAAATCGTTTGCGAGTCCGCGTATTTATATACGAGTGTACATTATATACTATGCGGCCAGCGTATTAACATAATATAAAAACTCTCGCGATTCGGTACGATTAAGATAGCCGTGCAACGCCGTTGCATCCAACACGAATATTAAACTATTAATTATTATAATGATTCGTGTACGGTGTATAAATTGCATGAAATTGATTTCCAGATCGAATCCGATCTCGACAAACCTCTTCGACGTATTTGAATACGTGTTAGAACACAAGTGCGAGCACATTAATATTATGTTTAGTCGTCGATTCGAATGACGATTTGCATATGTAGGTCGTTTACCGATACGAGCGCGCGTAAACACATATTTTGATTGTATAATAATTTGTTTTATTATATTATATCGATCCGTTTGTTTATACGAAAATCAATTTAAATCTCAGACGAACCACGTAAAAAAGCAATATACATGTATACGATATCGATAATTTTATTCCGATCGTTTTTCAATTCCGTTTCGGGACAAACAACATAATATATTTGGGAATTATAATACAACATCATGTGCACGGACCAGTGCTATTTGTAAATATAACGCAGCTATAATCATATGTAAAACAGATTTTCTGCAGTGTATATGGTATGTAAAAATTAGCGACTATTCGATCGTTAAATATAGTTGGACAGAAAAATTGTAATAATATGCAGCGAGATCTCGATAGCTCCAAAAAGGAGTGGAAACCATTTGAATCATTGAACATTTCGAGAGAGTTCGTTGCATGTAAAAAAAAACCACTTATTTTCGACTCATTAACCTATTCGACCATAGGATTATTTCAATTAATAGTGTAATACCAGAATTATATTAAATCTATTACTTTACCAGTGTGCCATAAATAGTGATGATAAGGTATTATGATGACCAGGACTTGAACGTTCAAGTAATTCATCTTAAAAAATGTTGCTTTAAAACACTAAAATATTATTCTACAATAGTAATAAGAAAAAATGAAAAATATTAGTTCAAAAATTGAAATTTTATAACGATGATAAACTCGATCATACTATAAACATTATTGTAAACGTGGAAATATCACGAAAAAATAATAAAGTAAATTATGAAGTATGCACCAAAAACAAAAAAAGTCCCGAAAAGTTAGCCTTACACTCGACACATATGTCTACAGCTAATACCCAACGAAAGATGTTCATAGAAGATCCGTAGAGATCCAATTCCCGTTGTGATGATATCGGGTAAGGGACTGACATTTATTCGCGCGCGAAGAATTCGTCGTATATGCGAACACACACACACTTCACACATTCACCCATAATGCCACACGCGAATTGTTTTAAGTTTGGAAACGCGCGCTGCACCAGCGTTTCGGTGAAACGTACACGCGCTTATTTACGACGTGGCCGTCACATAATACGATGTCTACCGTAGATATACAACACATGCTGCGAATAGGCTATGGTGCCTGGACGCGTATGCTGTATAGGTACGCGCGCTGTATAAATAACAATCTCTGGAACGCGTCCGGCGCGCGCGCGACCGCAGGAGTGCGAGACGAAAAAAAAAAAAAACAAAAAACAAGAAAATAATACAAGACTAGGGGGAAAAAAGAAAACAAAAAAATCAAACGAATATAAATCCACGTTATCATTACGCGTACGGACATAATTAGACGTAAGCCATTACGCAAGCACACGTATAAATCGGTTTTCGGCGTCCGTCTATCGCCGTCCACGATCTTTCATTCATCCCACGACGACGACGACGACCGCACCACCGGCTCCCCACCTCTTCAGCATCCGATCCCGTGTCGCACGTACATTTTCTTGCCCACCCGTGCCTACATATCATACACGTACGCGTAGATTTCTGTACGTACACACCCGGCCAAGGACGTCGAGGTCACTCATTACCGTCGTCGCACGGATTCGGCGCGGAAAGCCTGGCAACACGTTGTCGTCGCGCGATGATCGTCACCCGCGATAAAACACTACACCGAGACGGGTTTCCTGTCCGAGGTCTGTGCGGCTGTGCGTGCGCGCGTGCGTGCGGTGTTATTGTCCTTACCGTAATAACGTTTTTCTAACATTGCCCGTCTGTTTCCATAATACTGCACTGCCATGCGAGATCGTTCTTATATAAATGTACAGTGACAATGATGTTTTCGTGTAATTATTATTGTTCTACGTCAATACCGTTAAACATCTGTTTAAACTAATATTCTCCTACAACAATTCGGTGGAGTACGATTGCGCGCGTTTTACCTTTTTGGGCATACGATTGCGCGGGGTGCCGGAATAACAAAGAACACGCTTTTGACTATTCAAAAGCGTACAATTGCGCGTGAAATTGGATGCGACGTTGCCAATTTATTATTAAAATTTAAAATAATTATTATTATTAAAAAAAATTAAAAAAAAAATTTGTTATTTGTCGTATATGTTGTTAGGTTAAATAGTACAAATAGTTACAAAAAATAACAGATACTTTATATTCACACTCAGTCTAATTCAATAAAAAAATTGTTGTAATAAAATAATATAAAATATTCGAATAGATATCGAAAAAAATTTAAATTTTAAAGCCCTGATACCTATTTCCAATTATGGCTAAATACTTAAATAAGTTTTCTGGTGTTTTATTTTTTAGATATTGATCGTATTGTTTACTCACAAATTCGATTATTTTTAGTTTTTCATTTGATTTTGGCTTGATTTTTCCTTTGGAAATGGTTGATAATTTAGTGACGGTTTCTGCCTGAGTTTCCATAAGCGTACTTATAACAACAGATGTCGGAGGATGAGCACTAGTAAACTGGGAGTTATATGTTCTATGGAAACTTTCAGCCCCGTTTTTAGTTCTGAAATGTATGAATATAGTAAACAATATTTTTTTTTGACTTATTAGTAAATATATATCTAGGATTTAGTGATGGCGTTTCAGCCCACAAAATAGGTGGAAATAAACAACCAGGTTCAACATACGTCTCTAAAACATAGTCAGAAAAAATTGTCCATCTGTAATATTTGGACACGTACTTATAAGCTTTACAAAAGCATCCTCCACGTCATCTGGAGCGATGAAAGAAAGTCCAAAAAATGATTTAAGCCATAATTTTAAATCGTTCTTTTGATCGCTGTATGCCATTCTTAGCTTTGTATTGCCATTAATCTGAAAATTGATTTTGATTAATTATTTCTAAAAATATTCATATTGATTCAACTTACTTTGCGCCACCAAGCTTGTCCTAAGTGAAAACGGCATGTTTTAATTTTGACATCAGGAAAAACTCCTTTTGTTGCTTGAATAGCACCAATTTCAAAATCAATGTGTAATATTTCAATTTTAAAAAGTAGTGATTGTTTTTCACATATATTAATTAAATATTTAAATTTTTTAAATTTATCCTTTAAAAAAAAAGTATACCAAAGGTACGTAAACACCGTTTTTATAGCCATGAATGGTGTATAATTGCAAAAAAAATTTTGGAGCATAGTCGAATGTTCCGTCCGAAAATATAACTGTGCAACTTGTCAAACATTGAAGATTCTCTTCAGTTGTTAAGCAAATAAAAGTGCAATCATTGGGTAAATGTATAAATTTTTTCCCTCTAAACATTAAAAAATCTTCATTTTGTAATTCGTTCAGTTGCGTAATGGCATTTTCTTAAGATGAAGGGTAAGGAGGAAAGTTTTTTCTTCGTTGAATATACATAGCCTTTCTAACTGATTTTATATCATTATATTCTAACTCGGTACTCACGCTATTTATAAGTTGACTACTAATTATTTTTATTGGCCGGGTAGCTATGGAACTTGTAGCTTTACGTTTACAGTTTTCCCTTAGAACTTGCCTTTCGATTTTTGAGTAGAATCTACAAGGTGGTTATGCTCACCAGCAATTTCTATCATTGTTTTATTGTCACTTGTCATTAAGACTGTACAAGTACACTGTTTTTTACAGCACCTCCATCTGTTATTTTCATCTGCCCGCTGTCTGATGTGTCGAAATTTGTGTTTCTTCACCACTAACAAATCACTCCCCCTTTCTGAACTTATTATCATATGAAAATTTTATTTTCCATTTAAAAAAATTAATTATAAATTGTTAACAACGCGAAAAATATACGTTGACAGCTAAAACAGGAACACGAACACAACTGACATTTCAGTAAATACGTATAGACATACAATGCGAGATCATAGTTTAGGTATATTTGTACATGTGAGGGAATTTACAATAAAGATAAAAGTATGATCTAAATAAAATTATCTACTTCTTAGTGATGGAAAGTTTGTCTGGTATCGGCGATATTAAGTAATAAGTAATGTACGGATCACCACAATCGGAATCTAATCGGATATTTACCATGCACCTATAATCTGTATATTTGGCAACGTTGCTTAGAAGCAAAAATAATTTAGCACGCGCAATCGTACACCTAAATAGGTACCGTTGATAAGGACCGCGCGCAATCGTATTGCAGCCACAACAATTATGTCTGGTGATCTTTATTCGAACCGTTCGCATTCCATCGGTAGTTACTTCAACCAATATGATTATCTTTCACATTTGAGGAATCCTCTCTTTGAAGAGGAAACATTATTCGGGCATGGTCGTCAAGATATTTAAACATTTAACGGCGAGTCGCGTCTTCAAAAACCATGGGCGATGGTCTTTATGGAAACATTTGAAAGCCATCGATCGTACCGACAAGTGGTCATTCACTTTGATCCGCATGTGCAAACACATTCGATCATCTCTTTAGGTTCGCGATAAACAAACGTCGTTTAAATGCGATGCGCTACGATCTGAATATTAATTGTCGTCTCGTTTCTGGAAAACTATGTTTACGTCGTCCGGCTACACTGCGCACGTTCGCCATGATGTTTATGTACATATCCGCCGGGGACGGTCTCTCCAGGGAAGCACTCAAGATCCATATCGATATCGTATTATACGAACACTTGACGTCTTCCGTCCAATGCTCGCGAAAACAAACAACGGTACGCACATGTCCTATAGAATCGCAGGTCGTATATTTCAATATTTGTACACCGTTAGAATGATTAAAATAATGCACCTCGTGCCGTAACGGCCACGAATAGAATATAAGGACAAAGGGTTTCGTGTACATAATACGTGTGTACATATACATGTATGCGTATAAGGGGTTTGCGATTGGGTTATCTCGATGATCGGGGCGAACCCTACTCACGGTGCAGTCGTGTTCGAGTGTCTCGCAAATTGAAATGACTGTATTTTCATTACGATGCGTACGAGTCGTGCCGGGACAACGCGAGCCGTAATCTAACCCCTTCGAGGACGTGTGGGTCGTTGTAAAAACGACGACATCGCGCATTGATAACGTAGCTCGTGGCCAAAAGACGATTCGTAGTCGCGCGTTTATCATCGCTACAGCGCGCGCGATCATGATACGCATTCGCATTGTTCGTCTTGAAATTCTCGAGGCCGTCCGGTGCGTGTGTCATCCATCGGCAGCGATCGTGAACCGATTTTTACGGATGTCCGTTTCCGAACCTAACCAAACGTGCCTAAATGTCGCCCGGAGAAATGTAAAAGCTGCCGCGTGCAACAGTTGCGCTAGAAAAGTGTTTGCCACCGATGATGCCACGGGTACGTTTACGCGCTGATAGTGCTCTACATGGTCCGGTCTAGAACGGTCCTAACATACAAAAACTATTGAATCGTCGGTTTGGTCCGGTTCAATAATTCATGCTATAATAATTCAGAGTAAAATAACCCGCAAGAGCTTCGCCCCAATACCCTCTTTCCATGCACAACTAAAACTTATTACTGTTAAAAATATAGATATGTTTAAATTGTGTTAAAAAAACACAAAATAAAATATATTTAAAAATAATCAATATTTTATTTTAATGACAAATATCTATTTGTATCAGCAAAGATATTCAAAATATCATCGCTTTATATATATATATATATATATATATATATATATATATATATATATATATTTTTTCGATATATAGTATTGAAAAATCGCTGAACCTATCTTGAACCAACGATGTCCTTAGCCAATTTGCACTGAAACTTCTTTCTCAAGTAGCCGACCTAATTGGTATTGTAAATAGTTTTTTATCATTCCTTATTTTACGAAATTTATAACAAAATTTCGATTTTGGGAGTACTATTAAAATATTTGGGGGGCTAAGCCCAAGCATGATACTGTACAGTGCCATAATGTGTATACGATGGAAATGATAAAAATTAGATGTACATGTATACGTCTAATATAAATATTTGCTATTGAAAATATTGAAATGCATTAAATGACAATAAAAACGTGTTTGCAATAAAATTATGTTAAATATCTATTAGATTTGTGCCCGTCCACATAAAACGGGGGGGGGGGGGGCACTAAAATTGCGTGTAACTTATTAATTTATTTTACGATATATATTATATAGGTATATATGTGACCGGAGACAGAAAGGATAACGACAAAAATACGACATGTCGTTTAATCACTACGTGTACATGTATACATACATACATACATACATATATACAATGGTGTTCCCCTTAGGGTATACAGTAAAACCTCTTTATAACGGAATCGCTTGGGACCAACAATTTTTCCATTTTAAAAAGTTTTCCGTCTTAAAAAAGTAAAAAAAAAAGTGTTTAAGAATGTATGTATGTGTACCTATGTGTTAAAAAAATTATATTTCAGGTAAATACCTCGTAAAACGTAAATTTATACAATAAGATATTATATATGACTTAATATTTAAATTTGTTTTGTGTATAATATTAAAAAAAATAAAAGTAATATTTGTACCTTTTTTATAATTAAGAAAAATAGTTTTTAATATTTGATTGTTTTTTGTGTTTAAGAGCAGCACGTTCAGTACATTATCGGGCTTTTGTAGTGAGTTCTAATAGATTTGAATTTGAAATGGTGGCTGAAAACTTTTGTAATTCTTCTAAGATTGTAGTTTTAAAATCTTTTATTTTTGGCTCATCGTTGGTCTCACTATTATCATTATAATCGTTTTTTACTTCTAAAAATCTTCTACATCAACATTGGCTATAACGCATTCCTCATTAATATTTTTCAAAGCATTTTCTGGTAAATCTATACCATTGGTATTGGTTCCATCATTTGAAAGAACTAGGTTTTACGAAAACAATTTTGCCGCATTCAGCCTTTACATTATCGCAAGCCAACGCTATCCAGTTGACAGCATCCAAAATACTTATCGATTTAGGGAACAGATGAGCTGAAGAACAATTATCCATCATGCATAATAACGATTGTAGCAAAAACTTACAATAGTAAGACTTGAACGTGTAAATCACTCCTTGATCCATTAGTTGGGTAATCGATGTGGTATTTGGGGGCAGCATAAACATTTTCGTATTAGATAGCTCGATCTTTGGGCGACATGCAGCATTATCTAAGAATATTAGGACGTTTCTATTCTGAGATCGCATATCTGCGTTAAAATAACGCAACCACTGCTCCATTATCTCTGTTGTCTTCCAGGCTTTTTTATTAAATTTCCATATGACAGGTAATGAAGAAATGCCCATGTTCTTAAAACACCGTAGTTTTTTAGGCTTGCCAATTACCAATGGCTTCCTAATTTCTTCAGCCATACTACCGCACATGAGCACTGTTATGCGATCCTTTGCTTTTTTCCCTTCAGAACAAGACTCACTTTTCAGTACTAGTGACTTAGTAGGAATACCTCTGAAAAGAAGACCCGTTTCGTCAGCATTGTACACGTCTTTTGCTTCATATCCAGCAATGAGTCTTGATAATTTTTGCTTCTACTCCACCACAATTTCTTGATTAACATCATTAGCCTCACCACTAACTTGTTTCCAAACAATGTCATGCCTCTTTATAAATTTTTCTAGCCAACTGTTCGAAGCCTTGAAATATTTGACATTCATTTTTTCAGCCAATTTCATAGCTTCTGTTTGTATAATTGGACCGGAAATTAGCAAATTTTTTGACCGAATGCTGACAAACCACTCATACAACTCTAGGGTCAATTTGTTCATATGAAGGAGTTTTCACTCTTTTACTCTTTCCCGAGTTTTTGCTATTCACCCATTCATCTATAATCTTTTCTTTATTTTTTATCGCGTCGTAAACTTGAGTTTTTCCACATTTAAATTTAGTAATAAGTTCCTTCGTACTTAGTTTTTGTGTCTCTTTCAACTCGATTAGTTTAACTTTATCGGACAAAGTCAGAGCTGTACGTAGCATATTAACGAAATAACAACGATAAAACAGAGGGTAAGCACTGCACGTTTACTAAATGATATGAACATTTCGACAGAAAAAAGACGACTGGGCAGTTCATATTAACAAAAATACATACATATCTAATTTTTAATAATAAACAAATTAGTATGACAATCATGAAACGATACCGTCGAATGATATCTCAGATATTGATAAAGTTTAGATTATCTAGTTACCAAACACATATATATATATATATATAAATATATTTTATACATATAGTTTATACTTATGTAAATGTAATTTATCTTTAAATAATTCTATTTTCCGTTTAACAGAGAGTATTTTTATTAATTGGATTACGAACATTTTCCGTTTCCGTTTTGTAGAGATTCCGTCTTAAAGAGGTCAATTTCATATATTATTTGAATCGGGACTATTGACATTTTCCGTTATAAGGAGGATTTCAGCTAACAGAGGGTACGTTATAAAGAGGTTTTACTGCACATACTACATATATACTATATGCTATCAACATTATTTTGAAAAATCACAAGTATATCACATATGTTCTCAAGTCTCAAGCATTTTGCGGAAAAGTAATAAATGTAATTACAGGTTTAGCTGTAGTTTTACAGGTTTTGATATTAGCATTATTTTGTAAAAGACATTCAGTTTTTTCCCTCTAACGATTAGTGCATTACTACGAAGTAATTATTTATGATACACTATGTACTTATGACGATATCGATTTACTTAAATAACTTTAATGTTTGTAAAAAAATAAAAATGTATTTTTAATATTAACAACCCTTTCCCACCACCACCACCACCACTGCCACCATCACCACCACCATCGCCGTTTAAATTATAATATTGTTCATATTCAGACACTCGTTGGCAGTGGCGTCGAATCCTATGCTCAGGTTCGTTTTTAAAACGAGGTCGTAGGTCAGAGGGGCCCATCTATGGTTTGCACTTTGCAATGTTCTAATCTCGCAATTATTCTCACGAGGAATGCCGGACAGAACCCGTACGGGTTATGGGTACGGGTAATGGAACGGAAACATTCAAATGTGAATCATTTAAATTAAAACACATAATAAAATATTTCGCGGAACGGTACGGTACGGTGTCTGATCAAGTATCTGAAATACATATGACACAAGATACATCATACCTTTAGTTCTTGTGTTATATTTTATAAATGTTTTTTTTATTTTTAGATAATTATTTAGGGAACTAAGAGATTATTTTATCATTTAAAAAATTTATAAATTCAAGTTTGTTACTTAACTCTGGTCTGGCTTAGATGAAAAAATGATAAAATATTCCTCTGACTATTCAACTGAATGAGGTTCAAAGTTTACATGAACCTAATTTTACTTGCTTTTTTTCTGACGGAGCTTACAGTAACAAAAAGATACTTGTGGCGGAGTTTATATGCGTCCTATTTATTTTGGGGCCCCAAACGGTAAAATTATCAGAAACGTTTGAGGATTAAGGGCCTCATCGTTTTGATTCGCACACGGGCCTTGAGTGGTCTAGTTACGGCACTGATTACAATAATATAATAGTTGATAAAAATATGTCGGAGAGATTAAATATATTTAAATATACAATTAAAAATGTTGTTCGGATTTACAGATAATACAAGTTTAGAATTAAAAATAATTGTTGTTCGTATGATAAGAATTTGAAAGTCGAGATGATGTAAGATTTTGGATGAGGTTGAAATGGCTGTATTCTCCCTTGCACGAATTTTTTAAATATATAGCCACGAAAAAAATGTTTAGAACTGTTTAAAATTTTTATATTGAAAGTTCAAACATGCTGATCAATGAATCTAATGTATTACTCATCTGCAAAGTTTCTAGTAAATCTTTTTAAGAATTAGGTTCCATTTTCCAACCTTGCATGCTAAACGACCGTTAAGACACATCTCGATTCAATTTGGTTTTCATTGGAAATCAACGTTAGTATTCTTTCGTAAGCTATTCTCTATTTACTGACAACTAAACAGTATCGATTTGCTTCAATTGTTGTCGTTTACAATGTCTTCTATTTATTGCTCAGTAATATGCTATGTTCTGTTATTGCTGCCGTAAGTTTTGTTGCATAGTTGTGCATTATATGATTTCGGCATTCTATTTTTTTATGTGAAAATTGGGACCATACGGCTGAATTTCATTCAAACGTTTTGTCACACTACTGTCCCCGTCACCTGTTACATTTCAAATGCTATAATTTTTATTTTGACCGGGTAATTAATTACATTTTTTTACCTATAAAACAATTATAATTTAATCCGTGCATTTCCTTGATTTTCGTAAATCCTTCAAGCACACCATCCGCCTCTATACATGTTGAGGACTCTTTTCAATTGAGAAAACATTGATGGTCAGATGCGACTTCTTGATTGTTTTTCGATTTTTGGCAAATACAGCAATATTTATTGCGTATTCCAACAAAAAGCACTTTTTTCGTTTTAAAACCAATTATTGTAGCTTATATGAATTTATTTCAATGAATTTATACAAGTGTAGTGGCCTCTTAACACCGAATTACATCTTCCCAAGAATATATTCCATAGAACTAGATCATTTTTATTAAGATATTTTTCTATTTCTGTTATTATTTCATAGATATTTTAGTTGAATTTGTATTTTCTTTAAGAGGACGCTACACCCGCATTCGTTTTGTCTCCTTCTGACATACGTACAACATATAAAATGTTCATTTAGTAGGTCAAATGTAGTGATGTTAGCTTTAGTATTAGAGAAAACTGACCTGTAGTCAAACTTTAAGTGAATCTGTGTTTTGTTGTTCGGTTTTTCCAATATTTTAATTTTAAAGTGTGTTAAAAGTATGTAAGATATTAAATTAAAATAACCTATGATTTGCTTCAAAAATAAAATCATCAGAAAGACCGATCAACAAAAAACAGATAATGTTCTTCCCTTAAAGTTTGATTATGGGTCAGTTAACTCTAATATTTACGCAAACATGTTGTACGTATGTCAGACGGATACAACACATGCGAATATGGAGTCATCTTAAAAAAAATACAAATAAAACTAAAATACCGATAAAATAGTAACAAAAATAATGAAATATCTTAATAAAAATGGTACAGTTCTTTGGAATATATTCTTAGGAAAATGTTATTCAGTGTTAACATCTATATTATCTCATCTTAGTATACTTATCTCAGTGACGCTCAGTTATTTTCATAGCTGCATTAATTAACGCTATTTTTACTTCTGCGTTTTTCAGTATTTCAAACTGTTTCGTTTCATGTTCAATTCTCAACATTTCAATTTCATACATTTTGTTTGGGTTATGCAATTCGTTCAATAATGCCAAAACTATTTTTGTTGCACCAACGGTAAGCACAATACTCAATAGCCAATTCATGTTTTGTTGCGGTGTAATTTTCTGAAAATTTTCAAAATGTTTGTAAAGAAAAATATGAAGTGCTATATAAATAATTTACGGATTCGAAAATATCAAATTGGTTCCTATGTGAAAAAAAATATTCAAACATCTGTTTTTTGCTTGTTGCAAGTGGCCAACCATTTACTGTGATTTTAATATAAGATTTTGTTAATTATTTTTACTATCATTCGATTAGCAAATATTGTTCAACGAAACGTCGAGTTGTTCAATAATACATTGCGGTGATTAATAAAGCATTATAAATCATACATTTATAACCAGTGGTGCTCCCTTAAATGTTGTTTACGCAGACGAATGTCTGAATATAGACATTTTTATGATTTAGACGTAATGTTTGGGCAATCGAAATTATATTGTGAATGTTCATTATAGGTTGCACGTCAACTATTAATCCACTTGGAATTTTTGCAACCATTATCTTAACAAAATCAACTATTTAAAAAAATACACCTGGTTTACCGATTACACTAATACATGCTACCTTACACTATAGCATCGTTAATCGATTCACATTGTTACTTTGTCACTCTCATTGGACTATCGATTAGGTTATTTGTTAACTTGTGTACGTATTGTATTGTCTTTCGGTATTGTTTTTGCTTACTCAATGTGCACATATGTATACGTGAGCAGTTATGATGAATAGGGCGAAAAATCGTTAAGAAACAAAGAAAGAAAAATATACGATTGAAAAGCTCAAGAGGTAAAACGACGAAAAAACAATATAACTACATATTTATTCATTGTTTTATTATTTAATACACAGTGCTGTTATAGCGTGTACCAGTAGCGTACGTAGCCAGGTTTTTTTTATGGGGGATTGATTGAAATATTAATATTATTATTTATATTGTAGGAATCCTACTTGAAGGGTACCGTCGAAATATTACGCTTTCGTCGTATCGATAACGTTTTGCTTTGTAGTATGTACTATGGCTACATTTAGGTATCGTTTTCAAAATAACTGGTGATAAGCATAATATAGACTTATAATTTGTTAATATAAAATGTCAATGTGTCTCACGGTATTAAGATGATAATTGAAAATCACGGGGTCCTTTAACAAGCGCAGGGCCCTGGACAAATATCCCATTTGTCCTCTCCTAGCGCCGGCACGGCGGACCACGTATTTACGCACTCGCGTTCATATAACGCATATAGTCGAATACGTGTGTACTTGTGTTGCACGTCAACGTTTGATGATGTCCACGGCGTCACCCTATGGAATTTTTCTAAAAAACTCTAAAAAATCGATTTTTCTGCGATCACTGTTTGACCAGTAACGTTGACGATGATTTCGTATACATTTCTATCCTCGTGCTGCACGCATACCATTTAAATATGTTTTTTTTCTTTAAAAATCGACTAAACAACTTACCGGTCGGATCAATCTCAATCCTAACGATCGATTTATTCAAACAATGTATATTGATTCAACGGTATATTTTTGTTTCAATTGTACGGGTGATACACGAATATTTTACACTCGATCTAATACGAGTAATTCGGCTAGTACAATGTGTATGCACTAGTGCTCTGCGTGGTCCGGTCTTAATCATTCTGGTTCAATAATTTTTAGTAATAATTCGGTCCAGTCCTCAGATCAAATGCATTATTTTCAGTTCTCAGATCAAATGCATTATTTTCAGTCCTCAGATCAAATGCATTATTTTCAGTCCGATCTGGTTTCAAAAAAAAAAAAAAATGAAAATCAGTCTGGTTCGGTCTCAGTCCGATCCCAATCATAGATCTTCAAATCTAAATATTGTTATGTAAACAAAAAATAAAACGAAAAAACACCTACAAATTAAGGTATATATTTATTTATAAAGTCAAGTAGTCCAGTCCAGTGTAATACTAAACGCATCATATAGTATGGTCTGGGCTTATACAGACTGAACCTTACGGACCGGTCCATAAACGGTCCAAAATGTTTTAAGATCGGACCGACGGTCCGGTCCACGGTCTACTTTATTAAATGTTAATCAATTACTGGTCCGGTCCAGTCTAAAAATAACATGAAGCAGTCAGTTTGGTCCAATTTTGGTCTATGAAGTGTGGTCCGGTCCGACTTCGGTCCCCTGGTAAAATTTAAAGTCCGATCTGGTCCTTAAAATAACGGACTGTGCAGAGCACCACGCGCTGAGCATCGCACACGGTTCGCTTTCGAATGGGTACCGTCGTCGCGACCGTTTTTCAAGTTGATGGACGTGCGCGCGTGTAATTATTGCCATTCACGATCGCGGTATTCTCCGACGATCTGGAAACCAAACAATGAGTCCAACCGCGTTCGTACGGAACGCGATCTCACAGCCCCGAGAACGGAACCATGGGGCGCGACTAGAGCCCAAATATTGGGGGTGCTGAGATTGCTGAAAATAAAATAAAACGGTACTTAATTGCGATTACTATAGATCATTTAGATCTAAAAAAGAAAACATGAGCACTACATTTTAACTCGGGGTTGCTAAAAACCCTATTGCACCCCCCTAGTTGCGCCTATGCGCGGGACGCCGAATTACGTTTTCGGAACACCTACATACATGTATATGTATCAGTACAGTGCGCGTAGATCGCATCATAATCCTATCGGTGTTTTCGAGCGTTTTCCTCCGGCCGTCCGCATGACTAATCCGAAACACGTATATCAAAAACATGTTCCACGACAAACATGTTTTTCTTTCCCCCAGCCCCGGGCCCCGATCGGTTCATTATGTTATTATTATTATCCCCCCCCCCCGTCTCTCAGCCCGATTCCTTGTGTGTACGAGTGCACCGCCGGGGCCACGTGTTTGTCCAGGACGCGCGCGCGCACGAATATTGTGTACACTACTTGGATGGGAATTCCTGTTGCGGTGACGCGGCCCGCGTGATTCCTAACGCGTCCGATCAATCATCGCCGCGCGTCCCTTCTCTGAAAAAACACTTCACCGTCAAATTAAGCCTATTGTGTCTGCGCGTGCAGGCCACGCGGGCTTGAACGATGCACGGGCACTTCTCCTCGCCGTGTACCTACGCGAGAGACGGCCGAGGCGAACATACCGTACGTACGTTTAAAATCGTGATACGGCTACGATCATGTGTAAAACGGATGTCATGCAATGCGGTGTACATCGATGATGCAACCGGGAGTTGTTTTAAGGGGGGGGGGAGGTCCGAAAATGTAATTATTTTAAATTAGCTGGCAAATACAACTATTATCTTATTGTCTTATTAATATAAATATTTTAATTGTAATGTAAAATGCGATGGCACTTAATGGGCTGATAAACTGAGGAAGAAGAAAAATAATGTATAATTCAATCATAATTAAATGTATTAGGTATGTAAAAAATAATTGTAAAAGGTATGTACAAGTTTATAAATTGAAATCTAAGCAATGTCTTGTATAGCTTAAATGTTGTACTACTTCTTCAGGTGTTACACTGACTTCATAGTGGATATTGAGAGCAATTAAGTTTTAGAGCCAATGCCGACGTCATCGACGGCCGTTACGATGATCGATAAAAAATTGCAAATCAGTGTTTAATTAATATTGAATTGATTTCCTTGAACTGTTGCGGGTGTATAATAATCAAATGTATAACGAACGATCTAGTTTCAAAAGATATCGATTTGATAAAAGATAAAAAATGAAAATGATAAAAATCACCAGCCAATGTATGCAATCGATTGGGGTTTGACAAGCTAAACGTGGAGGTCAATGTATGTCACTACTCAGCATAAGGAGGAATAGGGAACTGTGGTTCAAATATTCGACGCAAGAGCCTGCGTTTTTCGATAAATGTAACCACCGTTTATTGAAAACGGGCGCCAAAGACGTGTCTCACATGGTTTAAAGGCCACTACTCTTAGGGGTGAGTTTGAAGGGCCGGGTTAATCCCACCCCGGTGCATTACTAGACTGAGTGTTGAGCGTTGCGCGAATGTATAGTCTTGGGGAAAAATAATGTATACTTCTGGATACGTCAGGGATCTCTCGAGTTCAAAGGTCGTCCGCTTATATTTTACCGTACAACATCGTACGCCATGTAATTGCACATGGAATCTATTTCGTATCTGCAGTTAATATCAAATTATTAGCGAACCGTACTGAATTGGTATCAATGCCATTATGTATTTCATGAGACGAACAAAAAAATCATACATATTTACGTAACACTAGCTAGTTTGCATCACGGTATCGTTTAAGGTATTATTTTTAAATTTGTTACTCGCACAAGATATGTGCACCGAAAGACAACGCGATGCCTGAGCACACGCGAGGTGCATCCGTTGTGCTCGGAAGACGAAATACGTTTATCACACGCTACGGACTCATTTATAAACCAATATTCTCTAACCAATCACTGTCGTTACGATAAGTCGACGTGGATCTTTTAGATTTCGAACGTTCGTAAACACCTCGGTAGAACATAGTTGTGCGATATCGGTTGTTGTGTCACACCGACTCCGCTATGGAAATACGCGTGTGTACGAAAAGCATCATACGGATTATAGTACGCGCGGAACAATAAACGGTGTACCTACTGATAAATAAATATTAATAAAACAATGAATCGAAAACGTTTATTTTTTATTCTTTAATCGCTCATATCATTCAATTATAATGTCTGATGATTAACATTTATGCCCGTTTCTTGTACATGTCCAAACGGTTTATATCATAAATGGTATATGAATATCGTTTTTTTTTTCTACATTTTCTTTGATATTGATTCAACTTTTACCGCGCTGGACGCGATGTTCATAATAAAACGCACACTTCATAGGAGCCGATCATCTGTCGAACCACGGTTTCCAATTCGTATCTAATAAATAAAAGTATACGAACGGATAGAATGTGTAAAATAACGCGATAAACAATATAACATTAATATAAATCAATACGGCTCATTAATATACTGAAACTAGAACACGGACGTAATGCATATACCTGTGTGTAAGCGGTAGGTATGTCCGGTTTTAATTGGCGGCGTATTCGCTTTCATTGTTGAGCTTGAGTGTGTGTGTTTGTGTGTGTGTGTGTGGTGTATGTGTATGAGTTTATACATGTGATTTTTTCCTCCCTGAACTTTAACATTCGGTCATCGGAAACGATTTCACCGCCAAGTCACAATTCACAAATAAAGAAGAATATACACACGAAAGAGAAAAAAATCGCAGCAGTCGCGAACCCCACAACCATCACTTGTACATGGTCAGCAGTGTCTTTCCGACGTGCAGGGTGACAGGACGAGTACTGGCGGAAAAAAAAAATAAGAATACGCATTTGATTATATTTAAACTACGTATATTATTGTTAGAAAATATAACTGTCATTGAACGCTGTACACAAATATATTATTGTATCACAAATTCTCGCACACGGTCAATAAAACATTGCCTATGCGAATCATCTTCGAAAAATTATACGTTTTCGGACACTTGATGTCGTAATGGTCGCAGCAACATTATCGCACCGTTATCGAGCTATAAGTCTGATTCGCCGGTGTCCGTATGTCCCGTTAAAAAGAGCGTTTTTCAAACCCGAAGTCGGTCGCGCACTTTACAACCGTTATAGCGTGCCGTGCGTTTTGTCTCCAGCGCGCGTAACTCGTTTTCCACATTAACCAGTCGTACTTTGGTTGGATATTACTCGTATTATTATTTAATTAAATCGAGATTTGCGATCATCGCGAGAGTCGCAAGATAATATTATTATTAGTACACCTGCATTTCCCGTCGGCCGCTGTCAATACCCAGTCACGGACGGGTGGTCGCGTCCATCCATCACACCGGTTTTTCGTTTTAATTACTGTACCTACGTTCCCGCGTACACCTGTGTATACAAGCGTATCCTTCTGAACGCACACGTAATAATATGATTGTAATGGGTACGCTTTTCGGTTTTGTTACTGCGTTTGCACTAAGCCCTGCGCGCGCGTTGTCTTTACAAACGTCGGCCTGCACGAGGCCATGTGACTTGTGTCCACGTAAAAGCCAAAAGAGCTATAACGTTATAGAAAAAAAAATTTAAAAGAACACCGTCGATTTTACTAAACAAATTTTCGACTGTGAATGCTCGATCCGTGCATAAACGTTACGTGTTCCAAGTCAAACTATTATTATTGCACCAGAACGCTGTCTGTACAAGATAATGATAATTTTCACGCCATGAACATTGTGACCGCACACATACATTGGATCAGCAAAACGATATATTGCAAGCGGAAGCCGTTGGCTCGTAACGGATTTATTGATTGTTGGTCAATTGTTGCTATACGTATTAAGTGTTCGACGATTGTTGTAGCTTTCATGTCTCAGTGTAACGCAAACGTTTGCCTGCTATTGTATACAAAAAGGATAAATATTTCAGGCTGTAACATTTCCTAAACGCATACCTAGAGATTTTTGTATGATTTGAAAATACGACGATCAAACGTATGGAAAGGGGTACTGTAACACCATGATTCGAGTTTCATTCGATCAAGATGAATAAATGTACTTTTGAAAATAGTTTGGACGCCGAATTCGAGCGCTGGAACAGGTATAATCGGTGAAGTGAAATGTAGCTACAGTGGAACCTCGATTATTCGTTAGTCTCGGGACCATAACTCCTTGATGGGTAATCGAAAATACGGTTAAACGAGAAACGAGATTTTTTTAACACGCATACACATTATTTATTATATTTTCAAAAATCACGACATGAATAATTCAATATTCTTTTAAGTTGACAATACGTTTAGGTACTACCCTTATATTCATATATTTGGTAATTATTTATTACCTATGTATTTACAACTATAAGATTCAAAGTTCGGTTAAACTTTTTTTTTTACTATACCACGTGCTTTTTCGGCTACCATACCTCTTTCCGCGCGAGTTGTAACGGTTTATCGGGAAACAACAATGAAGGGATAATACCTATTAAATAACCAGTGAGTTTAATTAGAAGGTAAAGAATAGTCGTAGTTCTTTTTACTATACTCTTTACTCAAACATACAATTATTAATATAGTAGATCGCGTGAGTGATTGTTTAATTATTTAATTTTTGTTATATTATTACATTTATTATTCCTATTTTAATTTAATTTATATGTATATGTGTGTATATTGTTATTGTGTTAATTACAAATCATGATGTGTGCAATAAAAAAAAAAAACATTGTTTTTGTAAAAAACGAAATCAATTTACGAGTATGTAGATATTTTAATAAATAAAAATTATCAAGTAAACAAACGAATACTGTATTATTCGTTGTAATATTTATATACATACAATTACAATAAAATATAGTATATAATGTCAATTATAAATTGATTGATTTATTATGATATAATTTACCAATTATAAGTTTCTAAACGAATTAAACTATAAAAATAATATTATGCTATATTATGATATTAGATTAATAATTATATTATATTATTATATTATGTTATACGCTCTGGTCGTATACAGTATATTCCAGGGTTGTACCTAGGAGATTTTGGATGTTAAAACCTCTCAGACATTTTAACGAATTTAAAAAAAAGTATCGCTCAATATTTTTATACGATTTAAGTTTAATATCACAAACATTTTCCAAGGATTATAAAAATAAATCTATTGTCGATCTAATCCAGTACAACAAAATTAATTACGACTAAAATGTTTATCTTATGAAATGAATACATTTGAAATTCGTGGTAATAAAAATATTGAATCCTTCCCGAAAAAAATGTCTTTAGGTAAAAACACGGGTACCCGTGTAGTTCATTACACGTGTGATAGCGACCACAAGAACGCACGAGTGTACATCATCATTCGGTTTCGCTGGTCTCGGCGATATAATCTGAATCGATGAGCTCCAACGCGCGGTGTTTTATCGCATTATTCATAATGAATATATATTATACGTGTTCGGGATTTTTTTTTCTCACTAAAATGTCCACATCGTGTTTACGATCTATAGGATAATTTATTACGTTGCAGAAATGGTTGTAAATAATCGTACCCGGATAGAGGATAGAGCGCGAGTAAGAGAGAATGAGAAAAGAGAGAGAAAACGTGAAAAAAAATTTATATCGAACAAATTTATTATCACACGGATACACGAGTGAGTAAATACGTTGCGGTGCACGAGATGGCTCAGGTATATCATTATGAATATATTCACAATCCGTACGCAGCCGATGCGTGCCCGTCGTACGCACACGGGTACATGTGTACGGATACGGATCGAAAGGGTTACGTAATAATGGGTGTGCATGTGATTTATACACTATTAATACGAGGTTCGTCCGTGTGAAACCCGCAAGAAATTACACACACGCGCGCGCGCCATTGATGATATGAACAAGTTAAAAATCGCGAGGCGTGAAGTTCGCGCGTGCGTTTAACGGTCCGTGAATTATTATGAGCGTATCGCGCAAACCCGGTGCGCGCGTGTTTTTTCCTTACAAAAAACGTATAATTCGTACGGTTTGAACTTGGAACTCAATGTTACGCTTTGATCGGCCCGCTTGCTTTCCCCGAACTGACACGCGCGCGTATGTAACCATTGAATCAATGCGCGGAATACGATCCGGTACACATTTGCATACGTCGGTGATTGATTGTACCACAAATCCACATGTTTAGCGTGGGCCCGTAGGAACCTATGTGCGATGAATCCGTGTTATCACACCGGCGATGCGTCACGAGTCCGGCGAATTCCGCAAAAGTCTGTACTGTCGACACGACTCACCAGAAAGCGCAAAACGTTTTCACGCGCAACAACGATACGACTCGTATAACATTGTATCGTACTCGAAGGACTCCGGAAAACGCGATCCGATCGAACCGGATATCGGATTTTCTGTCCTCGACCAGTTGGTTTCCAAGGGAGGGGGACGCCACGGTGTTGTAGTCGAGCGACCTTCGAAACGTTCGTTTTCGCAGGCCACCAGAAAGAAAAAAAACGAAAACGCGCGTAATCGTGACCGAATAAGTTAATCAAGTCTTGTACGGCAACGTTACGGATTAGGATTGCACAGGTCATTCATTCGGAGCCGATGTTCGAAAAGGCGCGTCGTAACGAAGTCGGCCGCAACGTACACCGGACGACGTTTTTATCTTTTCGGATTAACAACGTTTTTCGAAGGGATCGTACACACGTATACATAATATTATTGTTGTACGCGCACACACACGTCATTACTCGGCTAACCGTCCGCGTCCCTCCAGTCGTTATTACCATACGCATCATACACCGTATCCAGACCACCGAAAAATAACCATTTACAGGACCCAATGTAAACACACGTACACACACACGCACGCACGCACGGTCGTTTAGGTCGTTTTCGAAAAACGTCCTTGTTTGCTCGATTCTATTAACCGTGACCTGTTCTCACACGCATGCAGCTGGACCCTTTAGGCCCGTACCCTCCGAGCAGACGACTGCGGTCTCTACTCACGCGCGCGTGTGTGTGCGTAGACTTTTTAAATCCCTCGTTGCTAATAAATCACACGGTCCGCAAACATCGGTCCCCGTGCGAGCGGCTCTTTCTCTCGTTACACATTAATGATATTCTTCTTTCTCTGTAAACATTTTTAAATCGACTGTAACTCACGTTCGCGTACGTCGCCGAAACCCGATATTTATAGTCAACATACATACGCATATACGTAGCGCTTATGTGCGCGCGTTTATCATGTGTGCCGTCACGGACGCTTGTCGACCGGGGGGGATGATGGCGTAAGTGACGTCAAAATATTTGACTTCCCCCTCGCCCTCGAGCCTGAAACCGTCGGCGACCGCTCTTCGTCCGAATCCCGCGAGTAATGCGTATAGCGTGTAATAGATGTGTACACACAGCCCGCCGATGTCGTCATGAAAATCCACGAACCCGTTCGTCCCCCACACGTATGCACTCGTGTGTACGTGTACGGTTTGAGAGAGAGATCTCGTGGATCCGATCTGCGAAACGTGTCGTATGCTTTTCTGCGGCATCGAACGCTGTACATTTTGGAGGCAAGCGCACCCGTAGGATAAAAACCCACGCGGGGTAAGATTAAAATTCTGAGGGCCAAGACAACGTGTATCCAAAAATGGATGAGAATAAATTAAATACCATTGAAATCAGTACTCGGGAGAATTTAAAATTTTAAGGGATATGCAGTCATGTGTAAACCTTGTAAACTAATAAATACGTTTAAGATTATACATTTTTGATAATCTGAAAATATAATACATTTTACTAAATTCATAAATGGATCTCAATAAAATTATATTATAATTAATACGCGTGGTATTAAATTAACAATAGTTTTGAAACAAAAACTCCCGGCAGGGGAAATGACCCCTTTGGCTCCCCCTGCGGTACCGAACGCTGTAGTGGCGCAGTCAGAACGTTGGGAAACGTCGGACCAAAACGATTTCACGTGATCCTGAATGTATCCTGATGTACATCCCGCGTGCACATCACCCGGCAAATGCAACTAGGAAGCGCAAAGGTTTTTGGATTTTAATTAGGCTCGAGTCGAAAGGTACATTCGAGTTCTCTGTCATACTTCAAAAATATTTGTTCAAATTGCATGTATCGTGGTGACTGGCCAATCTTATCAGCTAAGTTTCGGCCAAAAATAGCAAACTCTTTTTCATACGCGTAGTTTATTTTTTATTTCTAATTATTAATCGAAAGAAAATTTACAATCTATACGACAAAAAAAAAAAAAAATACAATCATCAAAATTTGATATCAATGATTCAACTAATAGGAATAACATATTGAGTAAGCAACCTATTTTTATGCAGACATCCTTTTACTTCGATCACTGATTTTACGCGCGGTGAAGTGACATTCGGAAACCGTATTTGTAAATTTCAAATAATTATATACAGTACTCAGTGTCAATCATCCAACACCCTCAGTAATCCAACATATTTTAACCATAACTATAGTTATTATTGATTATTCATTTATGTGCGTGTTCTTGGACCAATTTTGTCGTAAACACGTGTTCTATAATTTCAGTGTTGGTATTTTTAATTTTGTACTTGAATAAAAGTGCAATGGAAATAAAATAATTTTAATTTTTAGCCGATTTCGGTTTTAACGTCTAGTTTTTTTTCTCGATAAACCGGCAGCAGTTCACACAGTCCTATCATACGTGTCGGATTATGCCAAGACTGTAATAATCTGTTGGACACTAATACGTAATGAGACCTGATTCGTGCGCGTATCACGATGATTTATAGTACGATGACAATACGACGCGTTTGCAATCAGTAACCGTGATGATGTTTGTATTGTGGTCAGGGCACCTACGCAATTCGGTATGCTTTGACGAGGCGGTGGAAAACGATTTAAATAATCCTGAACTGCAACGTTACGGTAAAATCATACTCTCGTCGAAATGTTTACGAATTGCACACGAGCTGCGATAATGATATCATCTTATCCGTGTGCTACTGCGTACCGATATTCAACTCCGAACGCCTTGTAATGTTTTTATTACGATTGTCTGCCCGTTGTCACTATGATTCATAAAGGTTTTTTTTTTTTTTTCCAATCCGATTTAAATCTGACGCACTCGCCGCGGTCAGTACCGAGAACGCTAATTAGGGCTAATAAGGGCTAACCGTGCACGTAGATCAAAGCGGCGACCGGTCGTCGTGTGTTCGATATTCAAAAATAGTTTTAACCTTTTGCCGATCGCCCGTGAAAACGTAACACGGGGAATACAATAATTTTTTTTTTTGTTTTCTACCGACGCGCGTACATCGCAATGGGTTTCGTGACCGCGCAAACAATACGACATTGTACTATTATCGCGAGAAGTGGAAAAACTATAAATACAAGCGATGAGTAACGCTGTGCCGGCGGTACGGATTTACTTGCCGGTCAATCGCGCGGTTCCGAGTAACGAACACCACGTAATATTATTCACGGGAAATCGA
The DNA here is from genome assembly GCF_003268045.1 of Sipha flava. Classification (NCBI taxonomy): domain Eukaryota; kingdom Metazoa; phylum Arthropoda; class Insecta; order Hemiptera; family Aphididae; genus Sipha; species Sipha flava. The sequence goes on from NW_020271750.1 coordinate 537,147, forward strand.
GGGCTTAGTCGTCGCGCTGTCGGATGTGTACATCGGACGGCGTAGGTGCGCGCGCTCGCGTCATCGTCCGCATCAAACGGAACGGTGACGGGTGCCGGCGCGGCGGGATAGCGCGTCAAAGGAAAACGACTTACCGGCGGGCTCGGGCGAATATCGTCGGCGCTTTGTCGGTGCGCGCGTGTCGGCAACAATCACACATTTTACCACGGTTTTGTCGATTACACGTTACATAATATCGGTAAAAAAAAAAAATAAAAAAATAATCTATTTATTATGCGTGTACGCGTGGTGATGTGCGTGTAGACCGCGCGGATGAGAGTGAGCGAGAGAGAACGAAAGAACTTGACCGCGAACGGGTGTTATCGCCCCGTGACCCGCGTACGCGCTCGTAAGCGTAAACGGTCAGTGAAATATATTGGATATTCTTTAAATTGATATGACGCGTACGGGTAACAATATAATAATTGATAACGGTGTCGAGATGTAACGGGAACGAATGTAAAACAAAAAATAATACGAAACAAAAGCTTCGTTTAAAGGCGACCGCGACCAAGGACGCTAGCGGTGCACGCGTACAACATATATTCATGATAAAATATCGCGGAAGCGCGCGTGTTACGTATTTAACGACTGTTGTTAATCGATCGTAATACTGCGTTACAGCGGCGTAAAATCCGCCACGTAGCACACGCCGTCTCGGATGGCAAAAGGAAAACACCTCTGCGTTGACGAATTTGTGTTCAGAACGGATGAAAAAAATGTTGAGACGTTTTGCTCGCTCCGTTCGCTTTACACTGACGATCGACGTCCAAGAGTATTTTATTTTCGATCGGAAAATCGTGGGAAGTCCATGATTTCATTGGACGGATCGAGCAAGGGATGACTTAAGAAGATAAAATGGAAATAAAATGAGTATTGAAGATGCGGGAGATCGAAAACGTTTAAGAGTTCTGATAGAAGCTGTAAAGCGCCTGAATGGCAATGAAATGAATAATAAAAATCGAAAAGAATCGCTCAATATAACGATAGTTTTTTATGCTATCGTACGAAAAACTATTGTTTCTTTTATTTCTGACTTGTAAGCCCTATTTTAATTTTGCTATTGATACTCATGTCTTGTAAACTACACGTGTTGATTGGTGGACTCATAACGTATACTTTGTGTGTTACGCTACTACAGATTCTAACGTTGTGGTTACAAATATCACGTAAAACACGAAAAAAAAATAAATGGACTTAGGGAAGATCTATCTGCATCATCCTCCCCCCCCCCCAACCTATAAGCACACCATTGCTCAAGTGCAACCACAAACTACGTACGTACAAGCAATACTACTCCGTACACGTACGAAACGAAATCATTTGCTGTGCTTTGCGTACACCAATATTGTGTGGACATATCGTATCGATGCGTTGAATTTTGCGGGAAAGCAAATTGTACGCGTGTGGTGAGCAGCATATATCTTTCGAAAGCGGTTCATAAAGGTGGTGTACGCGAACGTTCGATTTGCGACACAATATCACTACGCCACCGCAGGTACATCAACAGTGATAGCGTTTACAATGTATTACGACGAGACGATAAAATTTCGTGTATTTGTTGAACACGAAAACGAGCTGTGCACGCACGCGGCGTATAAAATTATTATTCGATTGATAAATATTCTGCCCATTCGCGATGAGGTGCGATTACGACGCGCGAGGAACGGTCTGAGTGTACATTAGCTCTATATTTTTGTTCACGACAACAATGTAACGACAACGCACTATCTCAACATTCGCGCGATACCGTTCGAGTTCTATTTGCATAAAACCACAATAAGACGTGTCCCCGGTACTATGGCTGGCACATGCCCACTGGTGTGTCCGTATTTGCGGTTTTTAAAACGCGCGTAATCGCGTCAAGTCGTTTTGCCACTCCCGGCGGTACTGTACATACAGTAATATGCACGCGCACTACCGCGATTCCGTCGTGCTGTATATAGGTATACAGTAAGTTCCCGTAACAACAAACTCCAAGAGACCGAATTTTTTGTTCGTTATAACGAACATTTCGCTGTAACGGAATTTCAAAAATTTCAAAACCTGATATAATTCAAATATGTACAAATGAATAATAAATAAATATTTCAAATATCAATAATTTACGAAAAAAAAAAAATTACTATAGATCAGCGTTTCTCAAACTTTTTCTCTACCGGACCCCTTATTACAAATACAAATTTAAAACATTAATAAATAATAACACTTAGTGTATTTTTAATTTACGTTCGCGGATCCCTGAGATTCCGTGGATCACAGTTTGGCAAACGCTGTTATAGATAATCGACAATGAATGTTTGTAAAGATGAAGTGTGGTACATAATTTCATACAATTATTTGCTTGTTATCTTTAGATTAAATTAAGAAGGGAAAATATATTTTAACCTGCACAAATAATTCGTTTTATATTTTTGTTGTATTTTTCGTTGTAATGGGAATTTACTGTATTTGCGTGTGTGCACCTAAACAAGCGTATACGTTTAGATGATATTTCAATCAGTTAGAACTTTACACGGTCTGACACAGTTAAGCCCATTGCGCACGAGCTTTTGACCAAGCACGAAAAACAATAATCGCAATGATGGCGCTGATTACCGAGACGCAAGAAAAACAAATGGTCAGATCAGAGTTCAAGGATTGATTAAAAAGAAAATGAAATAAATTATGATCGTGTGTAACTTGGGCACGTTTTGTTCAAATCGGCATTTTAATATAAGTGGATACGTTTTGAAGATTTACGTATTATGTTTTACTCCGTAAGATTATGCGATCGTTAAGATTACCGCTCCTTGATACCTTTCAAACGTCTTTTTCCGCAATGGCCTAATACTAACCCACTGAACTAACGAAAACAATGTGCAAACGCTTCCATCAAAGCACGCATAGTAACATACTCGTATCATAAATGTCCAGCAATACTCTGCCAAAAATATTCATAATTTTCACATCGACAATATTTATACACGCATGTGTATGTATTTTTGACAAAATAGTTGAAAAATTTGACTATAAAAAATTCCTTTATCCATCACATTATAAGCCCACCTCTTTCACTTCTATCGCTGTGTACAAATTTTCCGATGAAAATCTTCCAAATCGAAATTGCACGGGACCAAAAAAATTTTCTGTCTTAGACGTGTGTCTGGCCCATGTACAATCCGGTCCTATATCCGAATTATGATATAAGACCATTGATATATTGTATAATTCATGACGAATTGATTGATAAAATGTCAACTCGAGATGGCCATGTAATCCTGCCGAATACATATGGAACAAATTTTCGTTGCATACACTATTATTTAAATAATATCCATTGCGTATATATCCATTTGCGTATATACGAACGCTGTGTAGTGTGTTTGTGCGGCTGCGGTGTATAGCGTTTTAAAATGTTGGACATTAACAAATTTATTTTTTTTTTTTCATGTATTTCTCAACTCAACGAAGTAAATTTTTGTCCATGATAAATGCTGGATGCTACTATTAATCAGTTAATTAATTCTGTAGTTACGTTAAGGTGATTTAAACTTCAAAAATTAAAAAACTATATATATTCTTGGACAGATTATTGTTCTTAGTAAAAATAATCGGAATTGTAAGTGTACAATATTGAATGCAATATTTTTGGCTTTCCTTTCAATACGGATTAAATTAATAACGTATATCAGTATTTTAATATTACTAAAAATTAATATGAGTATTAAATATATTTTTTAAGTTTTTGTTTTCTTATAAATTTTTAACTTATTCGAGTTCATAAAAAAGAGAAGTAATACTTTTAACTTTAAAATGAACTTACATTTCTCCAAATTAACAGAAATGATCAAGTTAAAAAAAGGAAATTCAGCTTGTGTTGCCATAGTGTTTTTTTTTTTTGAAAGAATACAAACAGGAGGAGAAATTATAGTTAGCGATCGTCTTAAAGGTTCGAACCCGACGACGAGCGTTCATCATGTGTGGTGCTGTATACTTTTGCGTGAACTGCTCGTGTGCGTAATTTGACAATAGATTAACGAGATGATAAAATATGATTGTGTTTTATGTGTAAAATATTCTAGGCACTCGCGCTATCCCTTTAAATTACAAACATCGTGGGCTCGCGAATCGAGTGCTACATGTAATGTGCATCACAATAACACAAGCACACGTGACCGATCGATAAATCAAAAATATGACTACGTAGTGAGTACAACAATATAAAGTCCGTGTAATGACTCTGCATTGAGCGTTTAGATGATAAAACGTTTGTATACGCGTCGTAAAAGATGCATAATATCGAGGTCGGTGCGCATTTGCTGACGAGTAAAACACCGGTGGATCCATGTTTGTGTTGGCATTTTTCAGCGGGATCACGAACCTACCTGTATGCAAATATCGTCTAGTTTTAAACATCGCGACGGCGAAATAAATACCCCACGGAACCAATTTCGTTTTTGTATTTCGAAACGAGTTTTTGTTTTTAATCTTTACCCTCAATGGACGGACGTATTAATACACGCGTTGTAGATTATACATTTCGATTATATATATCGCAACACATTAAACTATACGTGAATTCGTTACGTGTGCATTTTATCAATATGCATTCGCATGCGTTTACAGTCCACGTGGGTAGTACGCGTGTACTAAATGGAAGTCGGTGTTCTCTTAAATTCGAGAAAACGAACTAGTAATATGAAAATATTGAAAAATATACATACGAGTATATTCTGTTACCTTGCTGGCGCTCGGTTTTGCGCGTAGTCGAAAACGGTTAGACGTACTGTGTCGAAATGTTTAATGTCCATAGGTGTTAATTTGTATAATATTTAACTCGTTCGAAACGAAAAATATTATAATTCTATTTGTGTTTGTTCTCGGTGCAATATTTCCGCGCATATAAATAATCGAATTGCAGATGAAAACGGATAGTTGAAATTAAATTCGTTGCATCGAGTTCTGTTTATATACTTATGTTACGAGTGTATGTGTATGCAATCCGTTTGTATATTATAAGAGAAAATACTTAAATGACCATTTGAAAACGACCATGAATTTACGCGTTTCTGTTTATATTTATACGCATAATAATACCACATATTTATTAGTATAAAATGTTAAATAATATTTTATACGTACATAATATTATTAAATAGGTTGATCGGATTCAGTATTTGAAAAATAATTATTCACGTCAACGCGTCGAAATACGTACATTACGTACAATAACTATGTAAAGATAATTTTTAATGTATCCGCATACATATTATCCTATATACGAAAAGCTCATCGCGGTTACGCTGTGAATTACGTTTTCAGTTATTTTTCACGGTGGTTTACTGCGATGTTACCGCCTACACGAACCTAACCGATGAAAGGTAATCTTCGATTAGATATTTTAAAATGGTCTCTCACAACAGCGGGTTATAGAAGAAAGACTTCTGCAGTGTTGATTTGTTGTTTTGTACCGTGAAAATACATTAATCGATGCCGACTGCTTGTAGACTTAGGACCACGGTTAGACTAATATATATATATATATATATATATATACCGTTAACCTATGTAATATGTAAGACGTTTTAAAACGTAAACGGATATACATGTTTGATTTGCGTTATGTATTCAAATATCAACTGTCTAGAAACACTTAAGTATAGTACACGTCGAATACCGAAATCACTGTAAATACGTCGTTAAACCAATGTGTTTGACATGGTGTGTATGTTGAATTCGAAGATCTCATAGCGTTTCGATGCCAATTAGAAAAATTTGTTTTTTAAAGTTTAACGTTGTAGTTGAAAATAACAATCGGTTCGACTTACACAATGTGAATAACAAGATAAAGCAAATGAGCTAAATGATTTCAGTAACTGTGACAATAAGTTAAGTTAACCGTTAAGATAGTAAACACTTTGCCGTTTCTATGCATATATATTAGCAATAAATTACGCGCAAGTAATTACTTACAAGTCGGTGGTCGCCACACTAAGACATTCAGACCTTCGGATCGCAAACGACTGATCTCGATTTATTGAAACTCCGATATTGAAATGCCGGTGTTTTCCTTACGTCCTTATACAATTTGAGTAGTTAGCGTTGCCCTTGACTGTACTATATAGATTTGAGGTAATGATGTCGTCTCTATTGACGTGCAAGCCATATACGTTAATATCCTCCAATATCATAGAACATCGCGGTGGTTATCAAAACCATTACGGCATATTTCGTATAATATTATGTAATGCTTAGAAAATATTCGGTAACATACCGTTCCTACTACGTATGAAAATACATACGCCTATATGTATTATGAAAATGTCCTTCAATAGACAAATTATAAAATGTATTGCAGCCGCGTGGCTTATAAAGACCTGTCTTACCGTGTCGAAACGCAACACACACAAGGTACATACAAACCATCGGACCTTAACTATAAATATGTACAGAGTGTCCCACGAAAAAATGAAAATTTTTAATACAACCCGAATTCATATTTGCTTGGGACTAGCTGTATATGCTTTATACGGTTATAATTTATAAATAACACGGGGGCCGTTTCTCTCAAGCCGGAACACCCGTTGACGTTTTTCACATCACATTGACGGCTCCGAGTGCACGTTTAATTTTACTACGTATGTAAATGATATAAGTACATATAAAACCCGATATATTGAGTTTTGAAACTAACTCTTTTGAACGAAATCTCTCGATTTCTACGAGTTTTACTGAAGACATTACGTTCATAATTTAGAAAAAATGTTTCGATTGTTTTACGGTCTGTTCTCAAGTTTATGTTGGCCATTCCAATAACTCAAAATTTGAAACAGCGGTTGAAAACTTTACAGTAATTGTTTCAAATACGAGGTTAAAATTTTAAAATCTTAAAGTGTTAAGTGTTTTAATATTTTGTTTTCATTGAAACAATATGTTTCTTTTTCCGATTGATGGTGGTTACGTTTCAGAGAGGACCGTGGTCGCTTTCGGCGACGAGGAAATTTCCGTCTTATAGGGGTCGCGTTACTGGGAGGTTCCAGCATGTATATAATATTATGTACGTGATGGACTAACTACACGTACGGAAACCGCTTGGGACTTCTCAAAACTTGTCCGGTACGACTGCAACCGTTTTATGGTCGGTCGTGGGTCAATCCTCGCACACGCCTGTACGCGTCTTGCACACACGACCGAACGCTGTTCGACGTATTGTTGTGCGCGGGTTCCTTTGAGATGACGGCGGCGGTCGACCGCGGGAATTTTAACGAGACCGAAACAATCGGTCTTGGTCGCCGCGTCGTCTTCGCGCATAAACTCGCGCCGCGACGACATCAGTACCTGTTGTACAATCGATTTATTATTACGGGCGCTGTGCTGAGTGTGTGCAATAAACACGCGGATATTTTCGCGAGAGGAAAAAAAACAATGCGTAGCAGCACGCGCGTGATATAATACGCATACATTATACGCACGGTCGTGGAGACGGCGGTGGACTTGCAGTGAAATGAAGTAAAATAAATAAAAGGCCCGAGAGAGAAGGCTTGGGGAAAACCGCACAACGTACACGAAAGAGGACGCGAACCGCACGTCTCCACCCTTTTATTGTTTTTATAAAATTCAAGAGTGGGATTTTTCTCTCTCTCACTCTCTCTCTCTCTCTCACTCTTCGGTCCAAGTCGCACGCGCGGGCGTGTGTGTCGCAGCAGTCGTCCGTTCCGTGTGTAAAACGTTATTAAAACAGGGCTCGCGCGCGCGGCGGAAAGCGAGGGGACGGGCGAACAGGACGAGGAGGAAAAGAAAACACGCGCTCGGGTCGAAAAGTCCCGTTTTTAAAAACAAAACGCCCGGTCGGGCCGGGAGATGTTTTATGAAGTACACATCGCGCGGGCGCGTATATTTATATGTGCGGAAAGAGTCAAAAGCAGAGATTTTAATTGCTCTTCGGGTTTCTTTGGACCGGCTCTGGTTGTATACGACCGTATTGTGCGCACGAGTACACTCGACGTGCGCCCAGGAAATATATGTGCGCGCGCGCGTACGTATATATTTAAAAGTACAATAAATTCGGTCGGGTCCGTTTTTGTCATATTTCGGCCGCCTCCCACACGCGCGTACATGCATTGCGTCTGAGAGATCGCCCTGTGTACTGGCGCGCGCGCGCATATATCATGCAGCGATTTTTCGCCTCGTAACGTGCCCGTATATGGCACTCGCCGTCCGTATTGCAACCGCACGAATTTTCCGCGCTCGCCTTTTGTGTGTGTACACACATATTTATGTGTACGCTTAAAATATTATAATATATATGTGAATGTTTAGCGGCGTAACCGTCGCCGAAAGTTTTCGACAATCGACCGCGATCTTTGCCGATGACTTAACCCCCAGGCACCTTTTTATTATATTCATTGTTCGCGCGTTATAGTTTATGCACCACTCGTATGCGATCCTCCGCGTATATCCTTTCATCCTTTCCCCCTCCCTCCCCTTAGCCAAACGATAACTCCGCCACGTACAGTGGTTAGATCACGCGTTTTATTGTCTTCTGGTAAACGACGTTTTAAGGACGGCGCTTTTGTCGTCGGGCCGGCAGTATATATATTATATTTTATGTAATCGTTTTCGGAAAAAACCAATCAAACCCACGCTCGATTTATTTACCATACCGAAACTCCTGGCACGCATTATTATTCCGCGTGTGCGTTATAACGTCGTGCGGGTGAGAGCACGGTTTTATAACCGTGCGTATAATATTAGTACGGTTCTCGAAAAAGGAAATCTCGTTCTGTTGTTACACGCGATTTATTTCGTGCGCACCGAGGACGAGACGCACAAAACATGAGTAATTAAATTGAAAACGAAAATAATAAATTACGTGTTATATTGTGTGTTGCGGCGCGCGCGTTGGTATTAACAATATGCGCGCGTCTATGAAATAAAAAAAAAAACGAAAAAATCAAATAAAAAATGTTATACGACCGGTCTGCATCAGTGTACACTGACACACACACACAAATACGTATATACACAAGTCGTTTTGACGAAAGATAACACACTTTACTCTTTCCATTATACCTTATAAAACAATAATAATATAATTATTTCTCTTTATCGAGGTTAAGTCGTCAGTGTACAGGGGGAATAAGAAAAAGAAACAAAGTTACCGCCAAATATAAAGCGTGTCGGTTGAATCGGTACGCGTTTAGAATCGGTTTAGGTTATCATTCTCGTAGGTCATAAATCAATCCGTTTAATAATAATAAAACGTTTCGCCGCCGAATACGCTCTCCAAGAGTATGTACCGTAGTAGGTACTTGTATCATATTATTATATACACTACTAAATACTCGTGCGTACGTATGTATAAACCCAAATAGACACACGTACTTATAATATATACGTATTGTTATTTGTACATTCTATTACGACCAGTTTTTTTAATTTTTTTTTTTTTATGTTATTCCGTTGGCTGTATAGTCACTGATTTAGGTCTCGATCACGATACAAGACTGTATTCTCTACTAAATATATGTGTATGTAATAACGTTTTAACGTTCATGTACGGGTTCCAAGAGCATTTTCGGTAATGAAACGTTAAACATCGTAAATCGTATCGTTTCTAGTGGACGACGTACGCGTACTCGCACCGGGTGTCACCGACCTACCTACCCGTACCTAGCTGCCCACAATCACGACCATAGAAAACCGCGCGAGTACTTTACGGGCGTAACATGTTTCCACCAAAAATTTAGTTTTCCTTTTTCCACCAATACCCGTTTTCACCGAATCAATATCTATATCAATTACAGGTATATGAATCATGATCCATAAACTGAAATACTCGTAGTGTCGTATGATACCAAGTTAGTAGATCGTCTTTGATATATACATATATAATATAATATATATATATATATCATTTAATTGACATAAAGGAAAATATAAATACATAAGGAAACTCGTTTTTTTAGTACTTTGTTTAGGCTATGATTATAATATAATACATAGATATATTACATTATACTATATAAATATGATAACGCTTCACCTTTTTGGTGAATTTGTAATTGGACCACCTACTAAAAAGTAGTTCGTAGTCACTGACACAACCCTATTGCTATACGTAGCAGCTGCAACTCATAGAACATAACGGGTGAGCTAGGGATACTTATCACATGCAAGTTAGAATAATGAACTTGAGACACATTAATTATTATTATTGTTGGTAATATCAACAATAATAATATTATATTGTTTACGCTTCATATTGTTTCTGTGCTATTATTTACATAATACCAGTAATATGAACAAATAATAAAAAAAAAACTCTTTAAATTATGAGTTTTTCGGATCGATATAATAATATCTAATTGCATCTGAGAAATACATCTGAAATCCTATTGATTTTTATTTACTATCAATCTTATTTTATTATCTATCAAATATCGGTTGTGTAAATCGTCATATCATGAAATCTTTTAAATTCGGTGATGCGCACACGTTCAACATTTGAATGAATTTAATTTCCTTGATAGCGCAATTAGGAGTGTTCCGTAGGGTTTTATCAACCCTTGTTGGACCCGTTTATTAGCTACCTAATATAATTTTCAACCTCGGAATATAATAACCACATCAAAACGAATTCGCTCACGTAATCGTGAAAGATTATTTGAACCGCACGTGCTGTGGGAAATTCCTGAACACTGGATATCGCAACTTGGTTACAGCGGTGACGTTCGATGCATTTCACGTATACCTACCATCCTAAATGTAACCTTTTTTCGTCCATTGGAAGACAATTATCATACAGGGCTCGGGGCATGTGATGCGGACCCGGCTTCGGACTGTATACAGTGTGTTCACATTAACGAGGTACCACTAAATATTTAAATTGGATGACATTGTATTTAAATGGGGTTTTCAGGGGATGAAATAGAGTACCGAAATACATAGTTTCAGACGAATTTAAAATGTTTAACCTGGACAGTACGCGCATGCGCAATACACCTTCCTTTTTTCTAAATTGCGCCACCATAATTTTTCTTAACATTCGGGTAGAGTATGTTTTTTTTTAACAATTTCTGTGCAAATAATTTTTTTCTAATTAGAAAATCGCCAGAGTTGTGGTATGGTCAAGTGTAATACTCACGAACAATCGGGTTTTGACAAAATTTCAATTAATTTCAACCTAATACTTGAACTCGGAAATAATATCTCCGGCGGTGTTAAATACCTGTTCGGTTGGTAATAGAGTAGTATAAGCTCGAACTGTGTTATACTATGCACTGTATTATCATACGCCCGAGGTTATGCACCCGCGCGGCGTGTCACGAGAGCTCCGCCGGAGTGAAGGTGTGGGCGGTAGCGACTAACCGTATGACGTCGGTCCGTTCGCCAAGCCGATGGTGACGGGCAGCTCGCGCGACCGATCAGGATAGTCTCGAGTGTGGATATTCATAAACGCGTGCACGTGTAAAGTCGTTACGGAAACAAATTATTTGAATAAAAAGCGCTTTTCGGTGCCAAACGCAATAAAAACGAGCCATAAAAATAAGTGCTGTTTCGAATACAAATCGAACGAAAAAAAACCACGTGCACACGGACAAACATCTATGCACTGATACTTGTACGCCACGTACCGTACTCTTTCTTGTTATTCATAATTAGCGGCACCAGCAGCAGCAGTTCGCACTCACAGCCTTCAGGCCACATTATCATTATTATTACACATCCACACTTCGTTCAGATGCGTTTTTATTACGTACGTAGGTATACGCAACAGACGTTATTAGATTCGCGTAACACAACAAATAGCCAGTGTTCTCATGCACGCGCGCACATAAACAAATATTATTATTACGTGTGGTGTTTTTTTTTTTTTTAATTCTCCCGCCGATGTCACGGCAAATCGTCTACTCTCGCGTCGTACATCTACACCGTAATGAAATGTGTTCACAACGTCGTTTCTTATGGGAACTTATACGATAAAACTGAACAACGCGCGATTCACCCACCGCGCGCATTCCGACGCGTATAATGATTTTCACACAATGTCGCTCCCGTCGGTTTTTTTTTTCGGTGCAGTGGAGAGTACACCTACGTCGGGTGTATCGTTCCGTGCACCGCCGATGCGTCCGCAGAAAGTTTCGAAACCCGTACGTAGGTCACGTCGATAATGCAAAACGGACTTTGTAAAACGCCGGAACAACGTAACAATGACCAATGACGACAAGACGGCGTAACGGTCTAAGTACAGGAGTCGCCGACCAGTCGATCACAATCGATTAGTCGATCTTTATAGGAATATAGGTCGATCGTTTTAAAAGTTAATTTTACCGCTATCGGTCGATCGCTATTGCGGATCAATCGGATTGATGGGAACATTAGATTATTATTATCACAAAAAAACAATAAATAATTATTCTTTGGAGTTTAGACCTTTTTCTTTTTTTTTTGCTCATCAAACAAATATCTTCCTAAAGACCTAAATTCTCATGGATGTCGATCACCAGGTACTTAAATGTCAAATGTAGCTCACTTGTTTGAAAAGGTTACCCCTGATTTAGTATATGCGTATGACTGACTACGATTAAGGTATCGTACGCGAAATCGATCTTTTATTAAATCTAATTAAACCGTTGCCGGTCGTTACCACACGATACATATTTATTTGCACGAGATCCCCACCGAACATGTGTAATTTTTACACGCACGGAATTGAAGTTGCCGAACATTGGCCCGCATGATATACTGTTATTACGACGTCGAAATGCGCGCGCGTCAATCGAACCTTGTACCACTCGATAAAATAGAAAATACCGTGAATGTAAAGACACGTAATTCATTAATCATCCAAGTGCCTATGACGAATGTCTCTTACGATCCGAAATAAATGCCATTAAAAACCCACGTACCGTATCGTTAAAAATATAAAAGTAAAAATGTATATATATATATATATATATGTATAAAGATGCACATAAAAAACTGTAATATCTCTCGCAATAAATTATAATTTTAATCACTGACAACAAACACTTTTGAAACACTTTTACGCGTGCGCGCACCGGAAAGAATAACATTTTGCTAACGTTTGTGTATCTACACACTTTAGTACGTTGTATTACAGTGCCTATTTGTTTTTATTGTTATTAAATCATAAAATACTATATACAACACGTAGCAAATACACATTGTTATGGATCATTCAAACGAATACGAACAGGCGCCTTACGAAGATCTACAACTATATGAATCAAACCGGTGAGGTGAATTGCCGCACGCTACTCGTACTAAAATATTAGCTGTACAGTAAATCACCACAGGACACATATTATGTGCTATAAGCGTGAGCGAATATAATGAAAGTATTATGAACTTGTAAGTTGTGATAATCGATACATTGTAATGGATATTATCAATAATGTTGATTTTAAATTTTTAACGATATCAGAAAAGTAATATTAAGTTTCACAATTGTTTTTCTTTCTCGTGTTACCTCTTATTTTTGTCTTACTGATAGTTTTTGTCTAAATTCGATAAAATGAAAAACGTTTTTTGGATTCTAGTTTCATCGAGTATGCACGATTTCTTATTAATTTGTCTTTTATCTATATAAGTTTTTTAAATAAACGAATTAATAAATGTAAATTAAATAGATTTATTATAATTAAACTATTAATAAATATTCATTCAAAAATATATGAATATAATGAAAATAGAAACTGAATTATCAATAGTAAGCAATACTACTGAATTTAAATTTTGAATTTAAATAGATAGATGATTATTTTCACTAAGTGAAACTGGAACATTTCAAATTAACTAACATTTTTATTAACGTCTATGACAAGAAGTTAAGGATATAAATACTTTTTGTGTTTAATGAGATTATAATTTACAAATAAACTATAATGTAATTAATTTTTAATATTGAAGTTATGTCTATAACAATAAAGCAAATAATAATTTTAATGTTTTAGTGTTGTTACGGGTAGAGACAGAAGTATTAAGAGTTATTCTAATATTATAACTTAAAACCGCAATAACTCGTTAGTGATTGCATAAAAGTTATTATTTTTATTTTATTTTTCTTCATTCGTTTTTTTATGGGCTTGTGAATTTTCATGTGTAACAGTTTTTTATTACATCCTGAACAATATTATTTAAAATCTTTAAGAAATAATATTCAATCATATTATTCAAATCTTACATGTTATTTCGACCTTCGTTCAGAATCGTTTTTCGAATGCGATGATTCATCATTACTTTCAAATCTATACAAATATTGCTTTAGTATAATACCATACCATCATTCTAGTTGTACATACGAAGTTAAATCATTTATGTTCCACTCTTTTGTACGCCCGCCTCCAGTATCCCACTGGTGGAAGTATTGTCTTATTCAGAACATTGAGGTTTTCGTATTTATTTTTAAGTCGTCTCTTATTTTAATATTTATTATTATTTTTTTTTTTTAATATTTATATTTTATTTCACTTTGAACACACAAAACACAATATTTGCACACAGGGTTTAAAGTGATGAAAAAGGGTATGGGGATCATGTATCATTCTCAGCGTTCCATATAGTCTTATACAATTACTAGGTTATTAATAGATTATTATAAATAGGTATACGAGTCTATATGTTATGAGGTGTTAGTGAAATATTACCTTCGCAAACGTTTATGATACATATACAGCTGGATTCGCTTGTAACAATCTTCAGGGGACTTAAAGAGTCAGATCGTTACATTCGAAATTCGTTGTATCCGGATGATGAAAACATTACCTACGTGAGATATAAAACCAACCAAGTACACGGCTAGGATTCGTTTTGTCCAGAACATCGTTATATAATGCATCGGTAATAAGCGGATTGTATATATATATATAGTTTTCACGGTTTGAAGCAGCACAGACAATATTCAGTTGGACCCAGGGGAAGGCAAAAAAAACAAGTAGCCGAACGGGAAGATAACGAAAATCGGTACATGCGCGTGTACGTGGATGCTGAGGAAAAAAGAAAAAACGTCTCGAGAAATCAACGAAAAATCCTTGTGCGCGCAAATGATCATTGCATCGGCCCGTCGTCGTTGCGCGTACCTAAAACGTGTTGCAACGATGTATATTATTCGTGTCCGTGCGTACGCGGCAGCGGTATGTGTCACGCGCGCGCGAACACGGTTATTTTTTATTTTTTCCCCCCTCGTTCTATTTCCAATACGTGCGCCTTTGGCTCGTCGCGACGATATCCAATAAATCCGTCGTCCGGGTAATTTTTCGGAAAAACGCCGCTCGTCCTTCCCGCCCGGCGAGATCGGTGCCAAATATCGTCGTCGTTGTTCGCACCTGGTACGCGACTACGCGACGTCTTGTGAGTCTTTCATATAAAACGCGCATCGTCGCATAAAGGTCGTGTCTCCTAATTATACCACGCGCCTTGTGTATATTATTGTACTCTTATACACACACACACACACACGCACGCACGCACGCACACTACGAAAATAATGTATATAAATATTATGTAGATCGTATGTGTGTGTGTGTGTGTGTAATGTGCGCGCGAGAAGAAACATCAAAGAAGGCGAGACCATGGGAACGACACGTGTGTGTGTGCGTATGGTTATATGAAATTTATGAATCCGGCACGCAGCTCGAACAGTAATAATAATATTATTAGTACTAATAATACTAATTGCGTCCGTCGATGACGGAATCCGTACCCCCCCCCTCGCACTTCTCTTTGATTACACGCTGAATCAAAAGAAAAAAAATCGTAATAATTCAGATTGGTATACATGTACTGTTGACATAACGATGCGCGCGTTTGAGTCGAATTCAGTTACTATACAGGACGATTATTTTTTTAAACACGCTCTCACCTTTTTTCATGCTTCGGCCGCGCATATGTTCCAATGTTGATTTATGAAAATCGCATGTGCTCCGCTCTACGATTACATTTACAGTACACATTTTTGTCGTATCTTCTGATCAGTGTCTAACTTTAGTGTATAACTGGATTTTCAAACGTGTATATCATTTTTCATAGTTTAAATTTGGACTATTACTGTTAGAAATAATCGAATGTATCTATAAAAGTGGCTTTTTTTTATCCTAATGACGAAAACTATTACTCTTTCGTGATGGTACGTTGTAATTTATAGTTTTCTCCGATCACTGCTGTTCTGAAGTAACGCGAATCTAATATAAATAAATGGTACAATTTTCATACATTGAACTTTTCTATAGTATTTGATAATACATCCGTAATTATCGTAAATAGTAAGAAATTTGATAGAAATGAACTAGATGATTGCGTGAAAAAAATTGGTTCGTTGCCATTCGAAAAACAAAAATGGATGTTGCCACAGCGGACATAAGAGGTACGAAAAATCTGCGTATTGGAAATCATAGTATTGCATAAAAGTTTTCCATTGCAGTTGACGGAGAAAAAAGTGTTGGAACACGCTTACTATGAAATCACTCTGTATAATAATTACGTATGTTATACCGACGCTCGCATTCGCAGCAGTAGTAGTAGCTATTGTAAATCATTCGCCGGCGTTAATTCGGCAAAACTTATGATCATCGTCCCCCAGTGTAGGAGTACGTACACGCGTATACATTTACATTCGCATATTATATCGTGCAACCGGTACTGTAGGGGCTGGAGGACTGTGTGCAGTGGCGTACATTCAATCTTACTTTGGAGGGGGAGAGGTTTAACAAAAATAATCGTTATATTTTTTTTTCTTTGCACAGATAAATAACTGATATAAATAGATATTATTTTTTACCTAATTTTTTTAGCAATTTACAGTTATGTAAATTGTATGTACGCCACTGAATGTGTGCACTCGTGTTTAATATAACCGCTCGGTTTATGCGCGAGGAGATGCGCGTGTGCGCGTATTTTCGGACTCGTCGCGCGGTAACAGAGAAACACGTGTGCGCGACATGAGGACGAGTGGGTCGCAAGCGGCAGGCAACTAATCGTCATTAAAATATCGTAACAACATACGGACCGCGTCGACAAGACGCGTACGTTTTCACCATTTTTCGTAGAGCGGAATACGCGCGTGACCGACGGTTTCGCATTATACACCCGTGTTAAACGACAACCGTCGACTTGTACGCGGACGATCGACAAGACTTTTTTTCGCTCCTCGACAACCCTCCCGTCACCGGTCCCTGTGTCGTGTCTCATTATCGACCGTATGTTTTGATAGTTTGCGGTGCGCGTGTGTGTGTGCCGACGAAAAAATGTTGTCGTCCCTGTGCCGATTGACACGAACCGAGCTAATCTACGCATCGTATATCGTACACGAAAATACGCGAGCGCGTTTCGAGAATTTTTTTTTAAATTTTTTTTTCCCACTGTTCCCCCGGTCATTATAAACGTTTCACAATGTGCGTTATGATGTATATGAACACATATAATGCATATTATGCGTGCCCGACGTTTTGTCATCTTCATCGTACACTAGTATATTATAAATAAATATGTGTGTGTGTGAGTCACGACGATTTACCATGTCGTTAAGTCGGTGTAATCTTTTGGCCTCGTTTTCCGAAATAATGAATCGTTAAACATCTCGAAAACCATTCCGTTTTCATGAACGCGCGTTGTACGATGTGTATGTGCGCGCGTATTTTATAATCGCGTATAATGGCGTCCAAATGTCAAACCGAAACGTCAAAAGAGGGCGAAAGAGCGAGCGGGTGAGAGTGAGAGAAAAACACCACTACCACTGTACTTGATGATCCTCGTTTGGAGCGGGGCCGCGTGTGATTTTGACACGTTTTCGAGAAAAAATACAATTATTTTGCAACTACGCAACGGATCAATGTATTGAATTACTCTTTTTGTTTATTTTGTTTAATGATTTGGCATTACCCAAAGGACATGGGGAGTTTACGCAAATAGTTTAATGTATACAGAATAGTTATAATAATAAAATGTATCACCGTTGCATTGAATATTGAAGAGGAGCGCCTCTATATGAAGTGACTAATGATCAAAAACAAAAAATCAACGCGATCGCTTTTTTCGTTGTACATTATATTATAGAATTCAATCAATGAAAACACTAACCTTCTAATAAACTAGTGAAATTTAAAGTTATAAATTTAACAAAGTATAGTTTTAAATTTCGAGCTAATTAAATGTTGTATTATTAATAAATCCATGTTTCCAGCGAATGTCTGAAACTAGGTTTCGTCGAACAAGACATGTGTATAAATCAAAACTGATATCGAATTTTTCTGCTCAGAATTATAAACTACTGTAAGCAATACGTAATTGCTTAATATGGGGAAGCGATTGGAAAAGCAATCGATTATAAATTATACATATAATTCAGACTTGTATGCGATTAAACGCGTTGAAAATGAATACGTCGAAACCATTGTTCGGACTGTTTGCACTTTCTTTGGAAAATTTGAACATAAAAATTCGGTTGTTTTATATATGCAAACTTAGTATGAAAATTAATTTAGGCACACGAGTATTTTCCACTATTGATTTACAATCATAAGTTACGTAATCTCATACAGATATATTTGGTAGTAAGAAAAAATTATACTTCAAAAATATTGTTTACTTGTAAACGGACAGGGACAAAAAAGACGGCGGACATTTTACGTACACACAACAGCTGTTGTGCACGAGTACGATACGCAAAATTGTGCGATTGGAAAACGGCTATTTCACGGCATGTCAATTGTAATCGCTTCTGGTCTAGCGTTTTAATTGCTATTATTATTATTGTAATTATGTTTATTTACGGTCACGCCGCGCGCGTTTTACAAGCGCATTCTTACGCCCTACGCATGTACAACGTGTATAAATTGTGTCCTACAGTCGCCGACCGTTGTGCGCACAGCAGAAATGGTCGTGTAATACAAGCAGTACACAGTCGCGGAGATGATGAAAATTGCCGCTGTCGGGTAACTACGGGTTTAGAGGAATAATAACAATAATTATTATTGTCGCGGTGGCATTGGCGGGTGAATGTTGTAGTAATAGTACGAGCAGCAGTTGTAGTAGTCGCAGTCGTTGTAGTTGTAGTAAATGTACAAGACTCGACGGCACAAGGCTCCGGGGCGAACTTTAATAACTTTCTCTCTCTCTCTCGGTTTTGTGTGTATATACATATACCTACGTATATATATATATATATATATATATATATATATATATATATGTATATTTATATGTGCGCGCGTACATATCGTATTTATATACGCACATATCGAAGGGAAGGGGGTCATACCGTTTTCATAAATTATCATAAACTCGGTGTTTAACGTTAATATTATTCTTGATTTTATTGTTGCGGCGCGCAACTGTACGCGTGTAAAATAATATAATATTGTACAGTAGGTTGTTAAACCTACGGGGCGCGTTTACTGTTTAGAGCACGTCATATCGAAAAGTCCGTAGTGTTTTGCATCGAACCGTCGGAAACGTTTCGCCTATTTATCTCGTCGCGCCTCAATATAATCGCTGCCGATGGGTCGTACGTTTATTCATATGTTATAGAATTAAAAGCAGTCAATGATTAATTGGAGCATTTTTGACAGAAAATATTTATATTGGTATTAAAAATAAATAAGTATTTTAAACGTTCGTAAAATATTGAAGAAATTTCATGGGGGGTCCAGACACCCAGTTCGAGTTCGACTTGAATTTGTTCTAGGTCTTAAGTTCTAGGTAAAAAATAAAAAGGTTTGGTAAGGTTCGAAAAAATATTTTAAAGTTAAATTCAAGTTCGGTTCGACTTCACAAATCACCCATCAAATTAGCGCACGTCGTCGTGCCTCCCATGCGTACTATAGTTGGAAGCGTCCTAAGCCACTTCAACCCCGTAGCCGTGCATATGGTCGTAAAGACGATTTTCGTAAGTTTAATTACATACATTTTTCTAACGAATCGCAATGAACGTAATGGATTTACAAAAAATCACCCTCCAAAGCAAGATTTCTACCCTCTCAGGACACGGCATTGAATCGAGTTACATTATCTTGTTGTATTCTAACAGTATTATAACAATATTTGAAGATTGAAGATCATGAATGGTGAAAAAATAAATAATATTTACCAAATCCGTAGTTCGGATGAGGGGGGTTAGGTTAGTGTTTAGATCCCCACCTAAATATTTCTTTAAATGAAATTTAATGATTTTAAATGTCTCTCAAACCTGAAATTTTAAAATTTGTTAGTCAAAAAACATATTTATGCTTAACCCTCCCCCCTTCCCTCCAAATATTTCTCTGCCCATGGCTTCGACATGACTATAAGCAATACGACCGCCATACAGTGCGTGTACATACGTATTTGAAGGTAAGTTTAACGATATTTATCGGCTCGCGTGCGTTCGTCAGTTGGACGTAGAAGTGTACGCGGTCAGGTTAAGACAGACGGTTGTCAACATGTGACCGAATCGTAACCGTCAAACTTCCGGTTCACAGCCGACGAACTGAACACACCGGTGCAGGTTAAAGTCCCGACACGCGTAAACACGTCGCGTATCAACAATTATTACACCGGAAAAACGACTTGACGCTTCCGAAACGCGTCGGAGACGACTCAGCGGACACGTCGGTGATAGTTTACCGAACCACGTGATGTAAAATATATTACAATAAATTACTAGTATGAATTAATACAATATATGTATATGCTATGTAACTGTACTCCGGTAGTCCGGTCTACGCGTGACCGGAAACGAAATTCATAAGACTGGTATAGGTGTCGCCGTCACCGCCGCCGCGCAATGGTCACGTATCCTAAAAGGCTGGCCAAAGGTTATTGTAAATCAATTTCACTTTTCCATAACGTGATATACACCATAAGAACTGTTTGTGATATTCATTGATAGTTTAGTTGATAGTTAACCTGTCATTAGTTATGTGCTCAAAAACTATTAAAAAAAAAGTACCCAAGTATAATAACTCATCGACTGTGCACTGCACATATATTTGGTTAAATATTTAGAATAAACACCTGCGCATTATAAATTGGACGGTTTCACAAGACCTGCGGGTTTTCAACATCACAGCTGATTTTCGAAAAATATTAATTAGACTGTAAGATTTCACAACTCTGTGCGAGATCGAGTCCTATTCCTATGCAAACCATATTCGATATTTAAAATATTAAAAATGAATATGACTGTATACTTCATACGGTATGCATTTTGAACGGAATGCAACCACTCAGATTTGTGAAATTAATATGTGTTTAGTGTATAATTTTCTGACTATGTCAAAACACGTGCAGTTGGTAAAATATTAGATACGTATATCGAAAAAAACGATAGAAAATTAAAAAGATCAGTAATTGGATCACATTTTTCGTATGTATGTAGTGAATACTCTGCAAAATAAATATGTGTTCAAATTCACGGACCCGAATTGATTTACTCGAAGGAAAATGGTCCAGAAGTGTCATTATGTTATACAAGATCTAAAGATTGCTTATACACGAGTATGCACCAATATATTGTCATTACCACGGCCCGGAAGTTCTAGCAATTACATATTTTTCTTAGTTTATCTTAGAACATCCAAAGTAAGATATAAATATATTTCTCGGATATCATACACAAAATTTAATTTTGCTATTTTTTTGTATATTTACGGGTTTTATTGCTATTTTGCTAATTTAGGGTTTATAGTGCTATTTTCGGATATATTTTCACATAATGTAGAAAATAATCACATTTTGTTGATAATAATTATATTTACTTGGTTATGTTTTTAAAAAATATTTTAATTATTGGAAATAAATAGACCTCATCAAATATTATTTTATGTTTTCATCGACAATTTGATCTATTAAAAGTTAGTGACGTCATTGTTATTCCCTTATCATATCATTGCATTAGATTATCAAACATTTTAACAATCTAGGATGATTTCCAAGGTAAATATATAAAATAATTTAATAGTAAGTACATTTTTTCAAGTATAATTAAGTAATTTAACATTTTTTTTAACAGTCTATATAATTCAATCAGTCCAGACTAAGACTAATGAGCCCAACAATTTGTAAAATTACATTTTTTTCAAGTTAAATACATATTTTTTGATTTTTTGTATTATTTATAATGCTTATTTTAGAGTTTTTAAGTGCATATTTAAGAGCTAAAAAGTAACATTTTTAGAGCTATAACTTCCGAGCCCTAGTCATTATGAATCATATACAAAGTACAATACATTTTAAACACCAAAATATAATCATTTTTCCGTACATTGCATTATGTAATGCATTATCTTCGATTTTCATCCCAATCCCGAATATTCATTCAAAACAACCTAAATCTCTGATCAATTTGGTTTAAAGAATGGGTGGAGAGGGGTGTAAAAATAAATGAAACCAAATCAATCCACTGCTCATTTACACTCCAACAAACTGTTTGCTATATTATCTATCTTAATTCATATCAATCACCCCTGCTATCTGCTCAAAATATCAAATATCTAGGTCTTCACTTAGATCCTCGACTTACCTGGGCAATCCATATCAGTACTAAACGACTTGCCCTAAACAGCCGGTCCTACCAACTTCGTCTTTTACTGACTTCTAAACACTTCAATTGCAATTATAAACTCTTTCTCAAACCAATATGGACCTATGGGATTCAGTGATAGTAAGCTGCCAAATCATTAAACATATGTAAAATCCAAACATTTCAATCCAAATACCTCCACCAAATAAGTAAAGCATCATACATTGTTTCAAATAATACCCTACACAATGATCTCTCTATTCAATCAGTTAAAAATGTCGCAAAAAATGTTTAAAAGCGTTTTCATGCAAATTTAATAAACCATCGCAACCCCATATTTCAGGACTGTCTATTCCCACCATTTCTGATGATCCCAGAAGGCGCCTAAAACGAACGTGTCGTGACTTATTAAATAATTAACCCTCTTATGTACATGTCAGAAAGTTCTATTATTGGATGGCTTCTTCCCTCAAGCCTTCAGACTCTGAAATTATAACTCAATCAATTATTTATTTTTTATTATTATATTATATTAATTATTTTATGTTATATTTTATGTTAACTGTACTACACTTGTATTTATTGTAAGACCCTCATTTACAAATTGTACAATAGCAAATAAAAATTAAAAAAAAAAAACAAAAAACAAATTGCCCGAATAATCTTATAACTGCTGCAGTGGGATGTATTATTATGTTTATACATAATATACTTTTAGTTTAAAGTATATTAAGTAGTTGGGTACGCTGTATGTAGAGCAAGACGAAAATCATACCTCAATTACCATAATTAAGTATACCTACCTATTAACATTATTATTTAGAAATGACATCAGATGGGAATGTTTCTTTAGTAATTAACATATAATATTTATATTATCGAGATGTATGAATCGATAATTGTTTTTGTAGCATTATATTCTATTAGCAGTCTAAAAATTCCGCACACGATGGATACCAAATTCAGATTCCTAAATCTTCTGGTGAAAAGGAATATTCCGAGTTAAATCTTAAGTAAACGCTATACACAAAGATTGTGTATCGAAAATAAGTGTATGGCTTCAAGAAATATATTTGAAGGGCATTTTTGAGACCTCGTATGACTTTCAATAAATAAAACTTTAAATGTCATACATAATTTTATGTATATATTATTATAAGCAATTTAATATTCCTTTCGAAAATAAAAGAATAATTTTGTATGCATATGGTTTTCATAAGCTTTAATCTTTTCTAAAAAGCATAATATTATCATAATAATAATTTACAAAATATATTGGATTATTAAAAAGTTTAATAAATGTCATCCCTACCGGGAATTTAACGAATGGTCATTATTTGACGTTTGAAGGATCTGTTGAAGTCTGGTTACCAGGCACATAAAATACTTTTATGGTTAAAAAAAAAAAAATCAACGCATATAGCGCGTTCCGATTTAAGCTCTTAAAAAAAAAAAAAAAATAAGAAATCTCCTTTTTTCGAATAAATTAATCCGTGTAAGTAAATTTGAATACATTTTTCGTTAGCAAAATATTCACTATACACGTGCATTAAACGTAGCCTAGTTACCAGTCGTCATATTTTCTATCTAATTTTTCGACCTACTTCATAGTTAGCCAACTGCGCGTGTTTTGATATCTTTGCATAGTAGTCAGTATGGTATAAAAATAATCGACAAAAGTGTTGCTCAATAATAATTGTAATAATATTATAATAATCATGAACATAATAACAGTTCTGTTTATTCTTAAAACGTTATTTTTCTCTAAATAAAACTAGTACAACATTAACACGTTAATTAAATGGAATTAACACGCACGTATCTTACATTATTTTTAAATAAAGAAATGTTTAATTATAGTATTATAATAAAAAGTTATAAGATTCCCAAGTGAAAACATTGTACGTTTTTTTTTTATTATTATTTTATTTTTTATTTTTTATTCATATATAATTATACTCCACGTTGCGCTTACAAGTGTTATTTTCGCATTTACATATTATACAAAAATTATTATAATTACGCAGTGCTCATAATGAGTAAAATTGTAAATTTTACCATAAACACCTGCAGCCCTAGATTAGTAACTGTTTTAAGCATATTTTATTTATATATATTTTAATGAACTACCCATTGTGTTTAGAAAATTTTATATTTTTATAAACATTTGACTCGAACATTTTTGAAGTGTAATGTTCATTGAGAAAAATTATATCTGAATTAATATATCAAATATTCGAATTATTATTTTTTTCATCAAAGAAATATATAATCTATACTAAAAGAGCACAGTAAGTTTATGTGTGATAAGGAATAAATACGTATTGAAGTCGCGGCGTTATTAAGGAAACACTAACTGGTGATGCTTATCTTGGAACAAAGTTAAGAACTATGTTAGAAAATGTTTCACCATTTCCCTTTTGAGCCTACGAAAAGGATTTATTGGAAGTGAAGAGATATGTAAGTCTTTTATCTATGCATTTTCTTGGTTTTCTTATCTAGTAAAGAAAAGTTTGTGAAAGCTACTGGATCTTCCTCAATTGTTTTAATGTCTAAGTCTTTGTATAGGGTTAGGTTAGAATTAAAGGGTGGAGCATTTGTAATCATGCGAAACGTGATATTTTGAAATGTTTGTATTTTGTTCAAATTCAATTTTTTCACCGATCCCCATAATTGGATCTCATATTGGCTTTAAGGACATTTTATATATTACTTAGTATACATATACTAATTAATATATAAAATCTATAGGATAATAAATTTATTTTTTAACTATTTTTCGTGAGTGGGAACGAGCATTGAAAATTAATCGTCTTTTTTTTATTATAATTTTATCAAGTTAGTCTTATATCGAAATTGAGATTTAAATATATTACAGTATTGAAAGAAGAGATAGGAAGATTATTCACGGTAATATTAGAACAAAGTCCATGTCTTAAGGCGAATGGATTTATTGCGATTTAATTTAATTCACCATTTTGCGTACCATTCAAAAAATAGATTTAAATGGGATTGTACATTTTTCGTGGCAATTAATCGGATTTCTTTGAAAACATTAAAGAACAATTCTTCTCACGTTCTGAGCATCGTGTGCGAGTTTGCACTTAATAGTATGCGACATCAGAACGGAGAAAAGGAGAAAAAGAAGAAAAAACATAAAAATAGTGGCAAATATAATGTAATTTTCGAACCAAAAACCGAGCAGAGAGATATCATAAAATGTGTGTGCTACTAATTATTGAATTTTTTAAAACATTCGTCAATTGTGTTGAAAAGTTTTTATTTTAATTTTTTTTACGGCACCCGCGAAAAATCTTTTACGTCAAAACGAAAAGCGCTGCTAGTTCGACTGTATAGAAGACGCTGCTTGATGGTGAACACATAGAAAACGCGCAAGTGTATACAATGACAATACAACCGTTATACATAGCACATCAAATTTACGTAATCATTTCACACCTATTATGTATGCATACGCGTACGCCTGTACAGTAATCGGCGAAGACGGAGGAACCGATCGATATCTGTTACCGCAAAAATATATATATAATTCGTTGCTGAAGGGGGAGAAATATCCAGTGTGCAAAATTGACAAAATGAGATTTTGGTATCCTTGAACGCAAATAAAATTAGCCTTGATATGCAAAAAATATCTCCCATTACGACGTGATCCTAAATTAATATTCTTAATGAATTGTAAAATAAAAACCCTCGAATATCTTTTTTAATATTATTTACATATTAATACGGTTTATTTTTTAATTACAGTTTTAATTTCACGGAAACTCGACGAGCAGTGTTTTATAATAAGCTGGAATAAATTTATTAAACAAGTTTTTTTTTTTTATCTTCGTTGAAAAATTAAGTTTTTTCAACGTTGGAGATTTTCGGCCGTCAACGACGTATTGTTCTGTGACACGGCATCATCTACAAACCGTTCGTCTGCAAGTTTCGTTTTACTGCGATTTGCGAAAACCGTCATTTTATAAAATGTTGTCGTACACACGATGCATGCATAGGATATATGTTTATACGGACGGTGCGCGCGAAGACGAGAACGTGTGTGCACTGTGTGAGCCCGTGTGTGTATACTATACGTACTGTCTATGTTTAATATATATAAAAGTCCATAATAATATAACAATGCGTATTTTGCTCGACGCCGCCGTGTACACTCGGAAACCATAATAATTAACCGTGCGGTGGACGTGAATAAAATTATAACGTTCGGAAACGTACGGGGGACACGCGCATTCGTATTTATACGTGTGCGCGTGTGTGTTCAAAATGTAATACAATTATTATTATTCCACGTCCGTGTGTTTGTTTTGTATTCTCTTTTCATCATTTCATCACAAACGTTGTACTGGACGATTTACGATACACAAGCATTGTCCGTCTGAATTGTGCGAGCCGGAAAAGGCCATCCGAATACGTGTACATCTGTTCCATCGGATTATAGTTCGAGTCTTAACGAGAGCGTATAATAGGAGTACGAATCGTGTACGTGGGTTCGTCCGGTTTCACATGGGCGTTCGTTTTGACGCATTACGATTTCGTTGCTGCGTTAAGATTCCGCATGATTTGCGGGATCGCGTGAATCTTCATAACTGTTACTACAAACATAAATGATTCCACAAATTTCATACACATACATACATGTACGCGATTCCGCATGATTTGAGGTCGAGGTCGCCGAACAAGCATATCGCGTGCGTTACCCGACTGCGGGTCGGTCGAACTTCGGTATACGTCCGGAAGCGCACCACGTTACGCCGAGTCCACCGTTACCGTCACTTCAAGTACACAGGCGTATTGCAAGACAATTATAGATTAGGTTATCCGTCGTAAAACGAAACCGTTACGGAATGTGCGGAGGACACGACAAGTGGACGACAACATCAGACTTCCCTAAGAACGACTCGTATGACGATTGGAAGAAAGAAGACGTGACGAATCGGACACTCTTGTCAAACGCCCCGGCGTTTATGAATTCTGGGTCATATTATACCAACCGAAAGGTCCAGCAAAGGGACATGGCTTTTTCTGCAGCGGCATCGAATACTGGACGGGAAAGTAAAAGGATTAATTTTCTCTCCGAGTCTAACAAATAATTTCTTAGTTCACGATAGAATTCGATTGGTGTTGATACTCGTTAAGTTAATGGAAATAATTAACTCGCGTTAAAATAAGTCAAAAACGAAACAAACATAGAATTATTTTTGAAAAGAAGAACGACCTAGAAGAAAAACTAGGTCAATTGAACTGACTAGTAAAGTGAAATAAATTTTGGAAAATTCACTTTCCATCGTAACAACGTCAATGTGCACCTACGATGTAGGCTGATGCACGTTTTACAAAAAGGATTTTCGGCGGACGTTTTTTTCTTCAATTTTCAGTCTTCGCCGCGAAGGAGCACACCGTGTGCGTCAGGTCCACAGAGGGTTGTGCACGAACAATCTTCTATTCTACAGCGCGTACGCGTAGTGTGGGTTCAATGCGCGTGTGCGTACAAGCCAAGTCGTGACGGCCCACGAATCGTTTTCGCGTCGGAGCTCGTGGTCGCGTCATCGCCCGTAATTGGCAACACTCGTGTGCACCACGTCGCCTATCAATCAACCCGCACCGAGTCGCGCTATTGTTGTCATTGTTATCGTATCGTCGTCGGGGACGTGGTGCGAGAGCAGCGCCTCCTCTGCGCGTACGTGCGCCGTATTGTACGATCGCGATAATGTGTAGAACGCGCTTAGCTCTGGTACAACTGCGTCGTCGTCGTCACTCGCATCAATCCGTATGCGCACGTGAAACGCTATAGCGTGGAGGCGCTCGTACACTTAGTGAGAATATTAAACGCGCGAACGGATTATCATTCGGTTCTTCCACCAGCCCCCTCGTCATCACACGCTGCCGGTACAAAAGGTGAACGCCGAGTTCGTTTCGTTTCGTCGTTTCGGGCGCCCGCGGACGATCGACGGCAACACTACTGCCCGGTTGCATGAGCGTATTTTAAGGGGGAGGTGAAGGGGCCATCCCCCGAATCCGTATTCAAGGAATTGATTTTACGTGAGATACACATTTCAAATTTTTTTAATGTGGATCATTTTATAACGAAATCAAATTACGCGTGGCTGTGAATACTGAATGGGGCTTATGGTCGGGTCCACACTTAGTTAAAAATAAAATAAAATACAAGCGTAACTTTCAAAACACAGACAGATGTTAAAATAGAACTACACAATATCGATTCTAAGTGGATCTGGCATGAGATTAAAAAAAAAAACACAAATATTAAGGATTCACCTGATTTAAATATTACCAAAAATTTTACTTGTACATTTTAAGCCTGAATTAAAGAAAAATTCGAGTCACCCCCCCCCCCCCTAGAATTAAGTCTAAATACGCCCCTGACCGGTTTCCATCCGCGTAGGCACGCTCATGCAGAATTCTATATCGGAAAAAGTCGTATCGCTTTCGCACGAACGTTCTACGATGATGAACGGTTTTCAACAAAACGTTCTTACGTTTAAGAAGAAGAAAAACATTTTTTTCTCGTTAATTAACTTTTATACGAAGATTTTTTTAATCATGTTTCAATTTTTTGAACGATGACGACTTATTGTCGAGTACTGAAAAACGTCAGAAGGTCAGTAGATAGGGGGGGAGTGTAGTTCTTATCACGAACCCCCTGTATACGTGCCCAATTAACAAATTATAATAATTTATACATAGGTATTACACAACGCGCATGTATACGCCTGAAGCAGTGAGAATAGGATGTGTATGTTGTTCTAATGAATAGATCCGGGCACTCGTTAAATTTTCAATCTCCGCCCGAACGTCGGTGTGCAGCAACGGCAGCAGGTTGCCCCTGACAGGCAATATCGTTGTACAATTATAATAATATATACGCGCATAAACGATTGACGGTTATTACGAGATTCGAAACCACTGAATGAACCCGTTCGGATCTTCTTAATTTTACTACACGACCATGTGTACACGTGATCGTGTGTTAGTGTGTGCGCGTGTATTATGTTTATGTACGACGACGTAAATCGTATATTCATATACATAAGTACCGTTCATTGAATGATAATACTTTTCGGGTTGAATTCGTTCCATTTAAAGTACCTGTGATAGTTTAATTACTCAGCGTTGCCCAGAAAAATAATTGTGATTGTTCAAAAAAAAAAAAATATATCATTGCAAGCCATTAAAATAAAAATTAATAATGTTAGAGAACACCGAACTTATGATCTGCCAGTGAAATATTCTATATAATCTTTTGGTTAATCTTTTGTTGACTATGTAGGCCCCGAATCCTTTAATTAAATGACAACTATTTCAAAGAAATGTAACCGTTCCGGCTCTTTAAATAAAATAAATATAATAATATATATATAATATATAAAATATAATAGCATATAATAATGGCTCTTTTTTGAATTATAATTATTATGTAAAATGTTAGTAATAGAATAATTGTAGGTAATGTGTTGATATTTTAGTAATTTGTTATAAATTTCTCTTTTATGAAAAACTATGTAATTATGTTCTATACTTTTGTATTCATATTTATTTTAACTTATGTTATTTTAATTATATATATATATATATAGGTATATATTTACTCAAGTTACGACTTAAAAATATATTATTGTATTTGTATAAATTATATTATGTGTATCATTCTTTGTGCTAATTATACAGATCGTGTATGTAAAATAAAAAAAATAAAAATATACAAAACTCTTTCTTAATGCAAGTTTAGGCCATAGTACAAACATAATCTGGACATTTAAAGTCGCTAGCTATCATAGTTTAGGCTGTGCGTTGATTATGAATCAGTCAGTGAAGACTTCTTATTAGTATAGATAAATAACGTAAATTACGAATGTAGTAATTATATTTTATTTATATGTATCTATATCATATCCAAACGCGACACCATTCAATTCAATTGCGCTTACACGTTTTAAATATAAATATGGTTTATTTTTAACGTCTCAATTATTCCGCTGAACAAATACACAGATTTATTATAATAGTTTTAACTTCGAAATGGTTGGAAATATTTACGTACGACTCGTATAATTTATTTTCTCTATGCTGTGATTATACACAGTGTGCTTCAAACATTTTCAGTTTTTGAAAGTTTACAATACTACACAAATAAACATTACATTGACGAGCGTAAATATATATTAATTTTATTATTATTTAGGCCATCAGCAGTTTTGTTTTTATATCAAACCGTGAGTATACGATAAAATAATCTATTTGGAAATGATTTATTAAGTTGCAGTCGTGGGAATAATTATTACCTTTATACATGCGCACACTGTTTTTATAATTGGGAGTAAGTGTTTTGTAACTCACATGCGTCTCTCCTTATAGATGAATGTCATCAACAAAACACTGTACAATTAGTGTCCGTTTAAAAGTTCCCGGTTCGAGTTGTTCACTTGACATCAGTTTTACTTGGTACTGTAAAAGGATTGTAAACACGAAGTACACACTTTAGTGCACAGAAATGCTTAAAAATTTAAACACGAATCCGAAATTTCTCGTACATTTCACTTTTGCGAAACCCATAGATAATTCATTGTGAACGCGCACTACGTAATCGGTGAGTCCATGAGTATCTTTTACTACAAAAATCGAGTGTGTTTTGTGTGCAGGTTTAAACGCACATTGTTCTCTGCTGGTTTATTTACAAGACTACGACTGTTATAACCGGTCAACCGCTGCTAAATGTTCATCCATTCGCGTTGCTAATAAAATCTTAAACCCGAATATGACGAATTCTGGACGCCAACTGTATGCGACTGCCGCGGTTCCGTTTGCGTGGTGAAAATCGAAAACGAACAAACGCGTTCCGTTAAATGCAGCCGTTGACTTACTATACATAGGTGACGTCGTCATAAATACAACAAAAAGTACGACTGAAGGACCGGAAAATGAATAGGATCCTTAAACGCAATGCAATTACTGCAGTGATGTAATCATCGTCCGTCGTACCAAGGGACATACACCCGGTGTGCGATCGTCTTCTCCGCGGCCGTAGAGTCGGCGAACGTATTTCAAGTAACGAGCTAAAACGCTGCGATCGACGAGCAAATACGACGCGTACTTGAAGATGTTTATGTTATTTAGAAGACAGTAGTAATCCTGATTTAATAAAGTGTTTTTGTTGCAGTTGAAATCCAACCGCAATTTCGGCACGCGCAGATCAAATGTACGTTCCACCAACTCTGGTTCACGGCGAAAGAGAGTTACATTGCAACTGATCAATAATTTATTTATATAGTTTTATAATTTATATTTAATATTTTATAATTTAATTTTTTATATTAAATAGACGTATTTTTGCTATAGGTGTCTCGATGTTCGTACGCGCTTACGGTTTAGTCTTGGAAAGTGTTTTGTCATTCCCGTCCGCGTGCATCAAAATACGTTCAACGATAAAAAAAAAAAAAGTCGTATTCTCGGTTGTATTATTTTCCACAGATCAGATCTATAACGCGAGTGCCAAACGTATAACGCACGTACGCGGTGCACACAACACTATACCGTATACCAACACCATGTTGTGTAATATAATTAGTGGTCCTATAGCGTATTAATATGTGTACGTAAAGTGCGTTTATTATATATGTACACACGTATTTATACGGTGCAGGTATCATAACACCGTTGACACCTCACTGCATGAGTCATGAAAAAATGTATTCAGAGTTGAATCTGATAAACGCATGTTAATTTCGAATTAATTCGTACAAAATATAATGTTCTGTAGCTGTACACGTTCGTACGCGGACGCAGCTATAAAAGTATAATACGATTAAGAGATACGGTCGGAGTGGACAGCGCTGCAGGTGAGGCGATTATTGTCTAAAAAAAATAAACATTATAAATTATTTATGTAAATAATAATTAGTGTACTCTTATAATATCATATTTTGCTCGGTATACAAATTATATTTCTGTCCGAATTATATGGTTTTTACTATTTCTTGTGAAATTGTTTTCATTTTAATGTTATATTTAAAAATATATTGACCCGCGCGCGTCTGCACACACACACACACACACGAATTATAATATTTTCTTTCCTATTGTTTCTATGAAAATAACATCGACGGGTTAGCAGGTTGTATCTACATACAGTACGTGTATACACAAACTCGTGTGTACCGTATAGTAAATAACATGTTTTACATATTCGAGGAGTAAAAACAACTCTTAATTTAATAGAGGTCACTTTTTAAAATAGACGCATACAGCCAGAAAAAAAAATGCTGACCGTAACATACTTCGTTTGCATATTAATCATAATAATAATTATGCATGTCAAATTTTGAAGGATTAAAATAATAGTATTCAATACTCGAGTTACCGGTTCGTTGATCAAGTGTTGTACTTAATGCCAGTGCATTATCATTATTATTGTTATTATGACGATCGTGGTGTATAATTCACCATGGGAGTGTTTTAATTAACGCAAAAAAAACCGTTTAATACGATGCTCATGACAAATTTACACGAATCTAATTAAGAACAAACACGAACAATAACATTGTACTAATAATATAATAGTAAGGCGTCATTATTATAAATAATATTTAATTCAGTATTATTTTATGCGCTTCGGACCGCCGTTGCATATAATAATGGCACGCGCACGCAAACGGTGCAGACCTACTACAATAGATCTCTGGCCGATTTAGGTGCGCAAATCGCATTGTGGTAAATATATTGCATTATCGTTCAGACGCCAACCACGGTTTTACATACTGAAAATCGGTAATGGAACAACGGACAGATGGCTGCATCCGAATTGAGTCCTGAATTATTTTAGGTATACACTAGTTCCTGAATATTTTTTGGTAAGTACTCATTATACTAACATTTTCCTTCCCATTTTACAGATTTAGGACTGTCTATGATCTATTTAGACCACAGGACCATATTTCTTTAAAATTCTATAATTTATATAATACTTTCATATAATAGTATTACAAAATCAGTATAGTATAATAAAAATATTATAATAACTAAAAATATTCTACAATAATATTAATACAATTTAATTAAATTTAAAAGTTAATGAAAATT
Source organism: Sipha flava (assembly GCF_003268045.1). Lineage (NCBI taxonomy): Eukaryota > Metazoa > Arthropoda > Insecta > Hemiptera > Aphididae > Sipha > Sipha flava. The sequence goes on from NW_020271750.1 coordinate 570,805, forward strand.
ACCTATTTATATAATATTATTATTGGAATATTCGTAATAAAAAAAGTATTTAAAATGTATTTTTATACTTGATTTATAACATTTTTAATATTTTTACCAACACAATTTTAATAACATATATTTTAATGGACAAGAAACTAAAAACAAAAAAAAACTATAAAAAACATTTTTAACCATACCTGTGGTCTAAATAGATCATAAACAGTCCTAAGTCTGTTAAAATGGGAAGGGAAATGTTAGTATAATGTAGTACCTATAAAAATCTGAGACCCAACTAGTACACTACCTGCGGTTAACCCCTAGCACTCGGGACCCAACTCGGATTCTCCGGAACATATAATGGTTACGGGGTTACGTACGTACAATAGTTACGTATATTATGCGTGTTGTATTGCACATTTGTATATTGTTAATCTTATAACTTGTAAGTGCGTGTAGGTATAATGTCCAACAGGTATAGTAGTCGGTCAACTGGTTTACCAAGCGTTTGTCAAATTATAAACTTACTATCTCAATAACAGATTTTTTTATGCAAGTACTGCGGCTGATCGAGATCGCAAAAATATATATGTACGAATAAACCAACGGAATATTTAGTATTTAGCGGTATAGCGGATCTGCACTACGTAACTGTATTATTTTGAAAATATTTATTATTTTTTTTTTTTTATCACTAAACCGTGTGTAATTTAAGTGTGTTGTGTCGAACTGAGGTCCACAAGACCACATAAAAAATAATGCTATTCTAAAAACAAATCGAAAGCCAAAAATAAAATACCGCGGTGTACAAATTATGCTTTTATATGTATTTATTAAAAAACCGCTAAACGACTTCGAAGTAGAAATTTTTTGATTCAAGTTAGTCCTAGACTAATTTTATAATATTGCGCGTTGACTCGGGTCCAAGTTGAAATTCCAGACGCTGCATCGAAGTAAACAGTATACCATCGTCCGCCGACAGCAGAAAAAGCTTATACGTAACCGTATGACGGTGTGAAAAGAAAAAAAATGCAAATTTTGGGGTAGAAAAACATAAAAAAAAAATTATATTTTTTTAAATATTCATTCGTCCAGCCGACGAAGCGGTGTGGGGTATGTCAAAAATTTCGTTCTCGACCGGTGGCGCGGGACAAGACTTGCGGCACTCGATCTCGGCTGAAAAGTCCAGGTGCCCGTAGCTGCAGAACTCGACCGATCGACATCAGGCAGCTGAACGTGCACGGTACATGGACGACATGTTACGTACAATATTCAGACCCGAGCGGCCTTGAGAGCTTCACCGGCAACAGTCGTCCGGAGATGTTTCGTACGAACGCAACAACGTTGTTGTGCAGCGTAACGGGCGTCCGCGACAGTCGGACGAGAAACTATCGCGCGGATATCGTTGTAATACGTTAACGTTTGAAATGTCGCACGCAGAGCCGTCCCAAGGTTTTTCATGACCAGGGGCAAATTAATTTGGGAGCCCTTCGACCATAATAATAAAATATGATGAACAAAATACTTACCTACTGAGAATAATAAAATTCTTGCAAACGTATTTTTCCAAACCTTAAACAATCAAGTTCATTTAAATTAATGTACTGCATTACATACTTGCATAATAGAATTGAATATTATTCATAGGTATTATTTATAATTTAATCGCTCAATGTAATCGGACAAGTCGCTACATGCTCACACGCGCACGACATTAATCGCCGACACGCAGTGTGTATAATTGCTCAGTGTAATCGAGGCTTTATTATTAATTATTATACACCAAGACTTTATGAGGGCCCCTAGAAAATATTTCAACAATGTGGCCTAAGGCAAAATGGTCCCATTACCCTCCTCACCACATCTTTGAACGGCCCTGGTCTCACGGAACGAAATTGAATCGCGGGCGCTCGTTCGCACAGAACCTACACAGTGCGTTGTGAATCACGAGTGGCGCAACTGGATTTAACAATGGTGCTACACCGTGAATCGGCTAACTTCCTCGTTTTCTTTCTCCGTACAATGTACGACCAATGTTAATGTTGCACCGTCGCATCGCGTTGTAAGAAAACAATTCGGTACTTTTTATTTTCGTACCGTAGCGTGAACTGTAATGGGGTTAAGTTTTAAAGCGTCCCTTCAGGCATTCTTTAGCGCCTCTCTAGCCACGCCACTCTGATTACGATATATTCACGTTTCGACCGTAAGGGCTAAGTACACGTGGCGAACGTAAGACACGCGTTTAAAGGTACCAACGTGGTAACCCGTAAGCTGTTAACGTGTGCTTACAGAATGCACGGTCCTTACATAGGATGTTTATCGAATGAACGGCATTTTTTGCAACGTTGGACGTTACAATTACACGTTTCCAGATCGAATTTTATCGTGCGTTGACGTATTTGGTGAAAAATGGAAGAAGCTTAACACAGAGCTGTTCACTGACGAAGTAGAAAAACGGCTTGCATTATGAAACATGACATCCCGAGAATATTCGAATACAATTTCGAAAAGAAGACCTTGGGAAGAACTGGGAATTACATTTCGTAAAAACGATGATGATGATGATGATGATGATAACGACAAAAAAAAAGTCGTAGGCGTATTATTCCACTTAAGTGTTATACTTCTGTGCAAAATACACAAACGTGCACAGCGACCGAATTTTACTAGACACAACGTTACAGATCCATAGCTCTATTAAAAACAGCATGTTAACGTTATTTCAACGTTTGCCACGTGTACTAGTCCAGGTTTGGTCCACGATCGTGATCGAATCGAATCGTTGTGTACATGGATACCAACGGTGGGCTGGCTCACCCGCACGTAAAATTGTAACACTACAATAAACGTCATAGATGTACGACACGGACGTTGCAGTCCCGGATATCGTAATGGTGTGTTCTAAACGAACAGTTTTCGACGTTTCAACCTGTTTGCGCGCACATCGTAATTACGATATTGTTTGAAGAACGTGTCGAACACACCGCGTACAACACGCGCGGCTCTCCTTCCTGACCGGGTGTGATCCCCGTTCGTGTACGGTTTCTGTTGATTTTATTTTCTAAACTTAATTTTTTAATTTTTATTTTGGTTTTCTGAGTCGATTATCTTATTAATTAGTATCCGGCGTGTAGGATACGCGTACCCGAAATCATACGTTGCGCGTGTGCATCGCGTGCGTGCCGTGCACAGAATTATTGCATACAAAAAGTGGTCAAGCGTTACGTAAAGCGTCCGAGACGTTCCCAACGAATAACACATTGTTTCTTTACTTCATTTTTCGGAGGGTGATATTTTTTGTTTTTTTTTTTTCTAATATATTCTTTTGCCTAGAAATACAATACGTGCGATTGATAAGATGTGTTTTTTTCCATTTACTATTCATTGTGGATATCGAGCGCATAGCAATATACCGCATGCATATTACTATCACCCGAAATTAATATTGTCCACGATTGTGCACCAAGGAAACGGTTCACAGGTTGCGAAAAATAAATAAATCTACTACGGTCGCTACGCGGTACGGTGCGGTTGACAAAAAAAAACCGATTTTTTTTTTCTTCAGCTCTTTGACGACGATTGTTTCACGCAAAACGCTGTTTTGCCATCAAAAAAGTTACGTTCGCGCGACATGACACTTACCATATTAGACCATTCAATGGACCGTTGCGGTGGACACATTTTTCTACGCGACGAAATTTCGAATTATTATATAACTGGCAAATTCTTCGATAATTTCTTCAAATGAAATTTTTTATTTAAATGCCCTATTTTCATAATTTCATCATTAAATTCACACGTAGTGTGTAGAACTTCTGCGTATTTCAAAAAGTATAAAGGAAAAATATCGATTTAACTGTAGGATAAAAATAAGATTTTTGCACAATTTTGCGCTCCTTTGCAATTAGCGCCCCTGGTGTAGGCACAATTTGCCATACCCTTCCTATGCCACTGTTCGAATACGCTGCACAATGAAATTCGTTATACAAATTTTCTGTCAGTAACGCGTTTTATAACACACACACACACACGCATATATACATGTTTATATGTAGGTGTGATACGATCGGTCGACATCGCGAATCGTTAAAAAACAAAAAAAAAAACTTAAAGATCCAGCGGAAATTTGCATAAACGTGCACGCTCGTGTGCGCGCGTGCGCAGTCCGAAGAAACTCCGGGGTACGCGATATTTGTTTAATTATACTTTTTGACGCCGTTTTACTGCCACACGGTCGTTAAACAGCGCGGTAGAGTGCGAGTGCTATTATAACGATATTGTGTACATCGCATTACCATCGTTATAACTCTATTATATATACCAGGATCATGTCGTGTATTGTGTACGAATGTAGAACGATGATCGGACGCGTGTACCCATCCCGCGTCGTTTGCGATATTCCGCAAAATGATTTTCTGTGATCGCGGAGAAAAACGGCAAAAAATATAAATATACATAAATAATTCAACAAGTCGGGCGATATTGTTTAACGAACATGGAATTAAATGGATGAGAAAACGTTTTTTAATACAATATTAAATTAATTTATAGTAGCGATGCGATCAACGTTCGACTGGTTTCACACAGAGTTCAGACATGGGCGCATCTTAATTTATTTCGATAATTCTTAAATCCAGACATCGGTTGCTAATCGCAGAGCACGTAAAATATAATATAAGCCTATAGTTAGCAACGATCATTACATGATTATTAGCCTACACGTATAATACCTATGTATATTTGCTGAGTAGACACTACGTCCCAACTAGTGCATACATCATCCCAATGGTAGATCAATGGCAAAATCCCATATTGTGCTTTAAACATTCAAGCCAGTAAGTTGTATTTTGTATTAAACTTTAATAACGCCTTAATCAATCTATATTTATTTGTAACATTAAAAACCTTTCCTTTAGGCTCCCCAACTACGGTTAAATATATTCGAAAGGACCAGAAAACTTTCACTGAATATCACATACCTAACTGGTCACCCTCGATCACATTACATATTGGCGGAGGGGCGCCGTATCGAATTAGAATTACAAATATTTGGAATTGATTTAGATTTTATTAATTATTAGTTAGGTATTAAGTGAGTAAACATTTATTTTGTATTTGTTAATTGATTGTATCAAAATGGTAACGGTGAATACATTTTATACTAAGCACAATACAAATAAACACATTTCCAAAGTGAATGAAACAAATATCTTATATATAACAAACATTTCAATGGGAAAATTAACGATCAAAATTTAATAAGTTTATTAAGGCTAATTGACGAGTTACAGAATATTTTTTAAGTTCAAACATAATGAAGAGGACACGTGCATGGCTCCAAACCACATTCTTCTATCAGAAGTTCCCTTAAAATCTCTAACGCATCTATACCATTTATTCCTGCAATAGTTTTTTTTATTTTATTATTTTTTAGCGTTTTTGTTTAAACAATTATTTTTATAGTTATTAGGTGTGCGTTTGCAGTACGTACGCAGTTCGCGCGCGAAAAATCGTATTAATATTTGCGGAGCGTTTACGTTTATAGGCCGTAGACTATACGCATCGTATTACTGATATAGTTGGGATATTTCGCATGTATTGTATAATATTTTCGATTTCGCGTAAACACATGCGTATGAGAGGTTAGGTAACACGATAACAGCCGATAACACGAATCCACGTCCAAAGCCTCCGGTGATACGAAAGTAATAATAATAATATTATAAATTTAAAAAAAAATATCATTGTCCGCAATCTTTCCGCTACCGTCGACCGGTCCTCGGTCCTAACATGTAATAAGTACGTACGCATACGCGTTTAGGCTCGTCGAACATGTTTACGGAAGACTGCGACTGCAGATCGTGCCCGTCTCGTACACGTCTCCGTCCGTCCGATCGTTGCTGTGCACGTAATGTAAAAATATAACAATATTCCGTACAGAAAGCCGGTCATCGTCGTCGTCGCCGTACGTCTAAATCCAGGCCATCGTATCCTGGACAAGAACAATGGTCCGGCGGTGGCGGCGGTGTACCTGCGCTCTGCCCACCCACCGACTGTCAACTAATGAAGACATAATTTCTACCTATATACGTCCTTTGTGCTCCGACAAAGATCCCACGCGTGCGCGCGCGAGCGCCGGCTGACTCTCGCCAGAGCCGCGTACCACATATCCAACGTCCGAATCGACGTGTACATAATATATTACCGTACGACTTATATAAGAATACGTGCGCGTGTGTGTGTGCGTGTGCGAGAAGAGAGGAACACATGCTCGTCGCGAACTCGTCGATCCGCCGTCGTCGTCGAGGACATGACTGATGGGACCCGGTTCCGAGTACTGGGAATCCGAACGGACGGTTGAAAAAAATAAGTAAAAAAAAAAAAAAAATTTACGTCGACGGCGTACAACGTCGTCTGCGCGTTTTTTTCCACGTACCTTTTCTTCGTTTTTTTCCGTGTGTTTCAACTCTTTCGGTCTACTATGCTCGGTTGGCGGAGATGAGAGGAAAAAATCGAACAACATTTAGCGTAAGTATAACAATTAAACGGTTTCGATCGATACGATGCGCGCGAAGAGCGTACGCGTTCAGATTCGTTGGACGCAGCGATTCGAACGCTCAACGCGACCGGTCGGCGCGACGACGGAAAAGAAACGGGAAAAGCGAAGAAGAAAAATAAACGGAAAATATGAGAGGAACGAGACGCGGGAACAATGGCTGCGATGCGAAATCGGACGAAACTGGAACGAGGTTGTGCGCGCGGTCGGCTTGAGCTGCGACGGTGTTCGTGGTACCGCGGTCAATGTTCCGATTTGCGATGCGTCGTTGTGTCGCAGCAACCGCGGTAACCGTACCGATTACCACGTTACTCGGAAAACTCGTTGTTTTCGCTAAACGGACGTACGATAGACGGATTCAATGTAATCGAGTGCCGCGCGCGATGAAAATAGTTGTGTGTTGAACTCGGTTTTGGCGAAGAGCGAAAATGTATATTAGGTTTAGTACCATCCAAATGTATCCCAACGACATTTCCACCAAGTTAAAAAAGGCATAAATGTTTAATAGGGGCAAATTAGACCCTCTCCGATGGCCCATATAATAGTATAATTTAATGGTAATGTTATTTTTTTATTTTTTGTTTTTTTTAGTTCTTATAATTATCATATAAGTAGGTAGTCTTTTATTTCTGTAACATTTTGTGATTTTCATAAAATATTATTAGTAGTGAGGACATGAAAAATTCTGTATTATTATTTTATCATGCGAGTACAAGCAATCAGAGCTCCATGCCCCTGCCCCCACCCCCCACTTTGGAAATTCAAAACCAAAATTATGCCGTTCGATTGTGCTTCGTTTGTGCTGGTTTGTGCTTTTAATCCTGTCGTTTGTCCACAACTCCTTTCCAAGCTATACGAATTTCAAAATGGGGATGGGGGAGAGAAATCAAACTTTTTAAATTTATGAAATTTGAATAAAATAGTATGTTTTCTCCCGGGTATACAAATATTTGCTAGAAAAGTAAATTTTTTTTGTAGTACTGATATAGTCTTAAGAGAAAGCAAAGGTTTGTAACCCATTTTATAGTTTTTGTATTTTATTCTATAATTGTTCAAAATGTATTCATATTGATATTTTATAACCTAGATAAAAATAAATACAAATAAAAATTGGTTAATTATATTTATGTTATAATATCGGATAATTAATCGAATAATTAATCATAATACCCGTACAAATATAATATAGTTGTTTATGTATTCAATACTTCGTTATTTTTCAACACTAATATTACTTAATTGTGTTAATTGTTTTTTATAAGCTGATTAATTTGTTGATATTATTTTGTTTATATTTTTAACATTTATTAAAAATTTATAACATAGATTATTGTTTTCAACTGTTATATTACTTGATAGTAAAATTATTTTTTATTATTATTTTAAAGAAAAGTAGCTGGGGTACATTTCATTTTCCAACTTTCAAAGTCGGATTGCTTGGAAAGGGATTGAGAACAAACGACGGGATTGAAAGCACAAACCAGCACAAACGAAGCACAAGCAAATGGCATAATTTTGGTTTTGAATTTCCAAAGTGGGGGGGGCAGGGACATGGAACCTGCAATCGGGGTCATTGAGCAAATGTTCAGAAATCAACCAGCTTATGTGTTTTCATAATTATAACGCATTATGATCGGCTGACGAAGATAGTCAGCATCGACAGATTGATGTTTTGGGCTTAATAATTACTACTAAATTTTTTAACTATAATTAGCAGGTTTTATACTATAAATGTAGGACATAGGTTACATTAGTAAGACACATATTTGTATACATAGCACAGTTCTATTTTCCATGTTATACCTGGTCACATAGGTATTTTATGGTAGGGGCACCACCCCACCACTAACGATTTTGAAGAAACATTGTGAATCAATTTGTAATTCTATTTAACGAGTTCCTCTATACTACGAATTTCTTTTGTTCCCCATGAGACTTCGTTGTACGGTAGTTTCACTGTATATATATTATTTATACTAAATAATGGTTGTAGTAACGCGCGCAATACGGCCGGATATTGAACCGCGCTTACAACATGCGAATATAAAACGGTGTCGGGTTGTGTACAGCTACAACACGGAATTATATTATGTATACCACTGTAAGTGAATTTTCTCATTTACGTCTAGGTTTAACAACGCCCCTGCTACGGTTTACTCTTGACGGGCGGTGATTTTTCATTCTTATCGTGACTACGTTTTTTTACTTTTTTATTTGCAAAAAATCTATAACGGCGCAGGCTGTAAATTCTACAAATCCTTCCCACTCTCCCTCTATCTTTCTCCGTTAATCCCGTTTACTCTCTTCTTCCAAATATTTGCCGTAATTATCACTTATATGCGAGGTACAGGGCGTGTTTCACAAACATATTTTCACATCGATTTTGATATTCCAATTGAGATACAAATGAGTTGAAATATTTGCATACGAGTAGATAAATACTCGCGGTACATTCTATGTACATAATGTTACAAAGACGTGCACACATAAACATACACATATATGTATTGTTGCAGTTACCAACGGTGCAGTGTGATACAACGATGAGGTGCTCCTGCAACAGTGAACGTGTTTGTTCCGCAACGCAACATGACTTTACGGCACAATGTACCCGGTCAGCTGCGAGAACATAATTTTTTTACACTTGCACGCTTATTTTATATTATATTTTATACGCGTGCAGTATGTAATAGGTACGTACGTGCGCGCGCATACGCAAATAAACAATAATTGATGGATATTATATTAATTTAATATCTTCGTAAAAAATAAAGAATACAAGAGATTACTCACGAAAACGTTGAATACGACATGTATAAACATAGGTACGCGCACATCGCCGTAGTACGGTGTGGTATATGTTGTTCGACGTTTTATTTGAGCTCGTACGAAGTCCTTAAGCGCAGCCGAGTGGTCAAAGTTGGACTTCGGAAACGAGCATGTTTTCAGGAGATAAACAAAACGTTACGATAAAGCACAACTGTATTGCGATACATAAATCGTTCGGTAGCCTCTGAATATGATACGAGTTTAGTTTACATGTCTGACGAATCGTGCGAACCACAACAATTCAAATCGATACGTCGACGTGCTAGGGTTATTTACAGCGCGTACACACAAGAACATATTGAAGATTCTCCGTCCAAGGGCAACAACATTTTGCCGTCCCTCTTCTATGAAGTGCAAAACCGAAAATAAATGTCTCCAACTATTCATTAAAAAATTACTCGTAATTAATTTTCCCCATTTCAGTACACTATCACGCAATATTTGTAATTAATATTAAATCCAAAATAATATATATATCGTTATAATTACATAAATAAAGTTATAGAAAATTGTCTTTTATCAGACTAATGGTGGTACATTTAAATAATTTAGTACCTACCTTTCGGTATGTATGTTCCATCCATCACAAATCAAGATTAATCTATACCTATATCTCAATAAAATACTCTTAAATAGTTATACATTTTGTACGCTACTAAATTGTATGTATGATTTTATATTATAACATTTATTTTTTACATAATTTAAAATATTCAAAAACAATTTTCCATTGAGAAGGTAAAAAAATGGATTTGGTTTTCTTTAGAATCACTGTAAAAATATTTCTATCCCCTTAAATATTTTTAGGGAGGGCTATTGGCTCCCCGAACCACCCCTTAAATACGACCTTGCGTACTCAGCGTATAATCGTCGAACGTGTGTGCCTACCAACACAATACAGCCGTTCAGAAGCTACCGGTGATCAACCTGCTCAAATGCCTCCGCCGTATCATGTTTATAACACAATGCGTGTACATAGTTATTATTTTATAATATATATTTTAATCGCTCGGGAATTTGTTAACACCTACATTTATAGCGTTACGATACAACGCGTATTTATACACACATTTTCGTACACATATATCTTATGACACTGTAACGTTATTAAATACATTTATTGTTAATACCTTCGTCATGTATAGGGGTACGCGCGTGTGCGCGTGATATCAAAATACTATACAGGCCCGCGGAAATCGTTTTACGGCCGCTTAAGAAACACGAGTGCTCACTTCGCACGAATTACGGTTGCACGTTACGATAGTGTTACAGGTACAATGGCGTACATTCAATCTTGTTCTGGGGAGGAGGTTAACAAAAATAATCGTTATCTTTTTTTTTTTTCCGTTGCACAGATAAATAAGTTAAATAACTGCTATGAATAGATATTATTTTATACAACTTTTTTACCAATTTCCAGTTTACTTTTACATTACAGTCAATTAGCTATTGGAATATAAAAACAGCACAGTTAACAAAACTTTTCAAACACCTATCAATATAATTATTTAATTATCATAATATTTGTATTGTTAAATATTTTAAGTTCAAAGCGTAATAATGAAAATACGAATATATTACATGTCATCAATAATAAAACAACTTTCTTCTTTTTTTTTTTTTTTTTGTCCTGGGGGGGTTTGAACCTGGACACCCCCCCCCCCACCGTATGTACGCCACTGTACAAGTATCTTTATTTTAATTATATTTGCATGTCGAGGCAGCCACGGCGTGCGAGGCGATCTGGCCGAGGATCGCGACACGCATATTGTATCGCCGCGCGCTATAGAAAGAAATATATAAAAAATGTATTAGAAATAGACTCAGCGCGGCCATTAAATTGCAACCGGAGACAGTAAGTTTATCGACTGTGCACACGGCGCTGCGGCTCACAAATATTCTGCAGACCTGTGGTAAAACAAACTTGGTTAATTTGTTCCGCGCTAATTCGTATTGAACGCGACAGCCGCGTGTGATACGCGCGTTCATATTACATTCCTTATAATAGTATACAAATTTAGTATTTATATATGTGTGTGTGTGTGTGTGCGTGTACTCCTGGGCGAAGATTTACTCGATTTTTTTGTTTTTGTTTTTTTGGGCTCTGTGTCTTGCCATTGTTGCGTCGTTGTACATCCGCCTCATCGTATTATTACTTTTGTATAACTGCGCGGTTAAGAAGACGGAACAATTATTTTAATGAAAAAATACTATTCTTTGCAGTTGAGTTGAACGCGTTAATGGGAACTTACTGCGCGCTTGCACTGCGATCGCGTATACAACCGAAAAAATAAACAAACTTTACGCGTCACTATATATTTTTATTAGGACTCTGATGAACGATGTGATCGGGTCCGTGAAAAGAGTCCGGCGGCGACAAAGTTCGCAACGCGTTTTCCCGGTCAGCAAATCGTTACAATCAAAAACTTCTATTACGATCAATTATTATTATCTATTGCTTTTCTTGTGATCGTTCTGCACGATAATACGAGAGTGCGACAACGATCTGGTTGCTACTGAATTTATTTGTAGGGGAGGTGCCTTTATTTTTCCGCTCGTACGCGAATCGATTGTTTTCGCATCGAGGACTTCGAATGCGACTTAAACGTATCACGTTGACAAAATTCGATTATTCTCCGTATACGCGGACTGCAACCAAAAACAGAGTACACCGTGCGTTGCGTCCGCACCAGACAACGAGGACGGTCAAAAATCACTATTATTTAGTTTTATTTCCCTCCTTACCTCTCCCACGAATTCGAACGTTAATGTACCTGTGTATATATAGGGTATGTTATGGGAAGGAATAAAAAAAAATAAAAAAAAACAACCAAAAACACATTACTCGCGGACTTTGTTGTACGAACTGCGTACACCGCCGTGTCTATTTTTCTCTCTTTTTTCTCTTTATCCATTCTTCTTTCCTATAATCATTTGACCTCTGTGTGTTGTTTGTCACAAACGACAACCATTCGACCGCTGTGTACGTACATACATACATACATAGATACGTATTGTATTTATACGCTACTCGTACCGCACTCTTCTATGCGGCAGAAAACAATGTGCCGAAAATTGCGTTTCGTTTTCCACGCGTCCTGCGAAGGACCTCGAGGGAGGGGGATCAGAACGCGGAACGAGAAAGAGGCGGTGGCGGTGGAATCGTGTTAACGACTCGACACATTTTCGCCACGCTCTGCGAATGACACAACAACGGTTTCGGTTTGTAACCCGTATGATGTATTTTTTTTTTATATATATATATATATATATATATATAATGCTCTCCTCCCCCGCAAACGACGTTTTTACGCCCACCGACGAGCGTTTTTTCATTTTTTTATCCTCTACCCCCCCTCAATCACTCCGCCCACCCCACATCCGATTCTTTTTCGTCCCGCTGTCGCCGCCGCAGATAAACGATACTCGTTTAATATATCCGCCGCGGATATAAATGCGAACGTTTTATATATACGAGTGTGCACGTATACAAATGTGTATGTATAAATACATTATACACACGTGTGTGTGTGTACAATGTGCTCCTCGTATTCGGGATTCGTTGTGCGCTCCGCAAGTCCTTCTCTCGGCGTGCCGTGTTTGCATAAAACGGTACACGTGTCCGGGCCGGGGATGGGGTGGAAATATATATATATATATATATAGAGAAAAAAAAAACACAACAAAGTCGCTTTTCGTCGTCATCCGCTGCGTTTTACAGCCAAACATTAAAACCATCAAAAGCAATTAATTACGCGAACCGTTTGCGGGTCACCGCCAAAATATATCTGCTCTCGGCACTCGTATTTTTTTTCCCTCCCCGTATTAATATTACTATTATATTATGATTATTATTATTTTTTTATTTTTATTTTAATGACTTTTTAACCCGGTGCTTACACACTCCGCCGCGACGTATGTATATTTTTCCCGGGCCACTCCGCATTAACACGTCCGAACCATCATCGTGCGCTAGCGGGACGGACCGGGGGCATGGAGTGGCGATTTAGCTCATACATACCGCACACGTACGTTGTACGGACGTGCGCACGACCCGCTCAAGGCAATACGTGTATCTCGTTCGCGTTTGCGTTCTTATTGTTCAACGTCAAACGCGCGTTTTTTTTTTTCAGGGCGATTTTCGACTTTTCCCGGGGCACCTCGGATAGCGTTTCCCGTCGTCCTCGGCGCACCGGGTCGCCGAATCGCCGTGTGCAGTGTCTCCTGCGGGTACGTGCGTCGGAAAAACGGGACGAAATCCGCGTGCCCGGTCCGAGATTAACGCGCGTACCACCACCACGGTGAAATGAAAGGCTACGGCTACATTGGATCCGTTTTCGATCCGATCCGATAGTCCGACTAGTCAGAAGAAAAAAAGATTATGTACAATTTCGGTATTGGCTATATTTATCCGTTCCGACCGTTTCCGACATACCGACTAGTCAGATACGTCGGTTTTAAAACAAATTGATTTGTTTTTCGTCCGACGAGTCGGACAAAATAAAGTTATTTCTTGTTTTTATTGCGTGCGAGTGTGCCCAGGTCACGACATGTACCCACACGTGTTGCACTTTTTGAAAATATTCTCCATTTTTATAATCTTTCAATAAATCGTGCACCTAGCAACGACATTGGACTATTTAAGTACAAATTATAATTACTATCCAATAAATCCTCCCATTCGTCTTCTGAGCCTGAACTGATGGAACTTGAAAACATATTGACTAAAAATTATAAAAATTAAACAGTACCGCGTTTTAACTGTAAAAAAAGGTACGTGCAAATAAAATTAAAGTCGCAGCAGATGACTTGATGACAACATAATATTTGATTTTAGTCGGTACAAAATCGGATATGATGTAGCCACAATTATCGGACGAGTAGGATGTCGGTCGGGTCGGATCGGAAACGGTTCCAATGTAGCCGTAGCCGTAAAGCGTTCGGTATCCGGTGGAATTAAAATAAGCTGTTTGACTTTGCACGCGACGCGTACACCGGACTAGTCCGTATGGACCGGAACCGGTTTCACCGGCGACCGCGGTGTTAGTTAACGGGCTGCGACACGCGCTCCGGCGCACGGGAGTTTACCGTACAAACGTTGTGCGAACGATTTTCGAGTTCGGTCGGCATTATCGTTATTATTACCGTTTTACGCATTCTGCCAACCGACACGTATAATTATTATGACCCGTATAGCGTAATGATTGTTTATTTACTCGTGCGCGCGTGTGTACTGTAAGGTTATTACACACACCTCATCGTGCGGCAGCGCTGTAAGCCAAACGCGATTATATACGAACGCGCGCGCGTATACGGATGGGGCGTTTTGTCGTCGGTTTGGAATCATTATACACCGTGTTCCGCACATGTACGTACGTATGCATGAGTGTGTGTGTGTACGTCTACGATAATTGCGTACACGGCGAGCTTATATCGAGCAAATATCTTCCAAAGCCGAATAATAGCGAAACTACTCGTATGCACGTGAGTATACGGCGGTGACTATTATTACAATGGGTTATTGGATGTGTACGTACACATATTATGCGTAGTGTACGGGGGTGCTACAGTGCGAGAGTGCTGATGAATCGAAAAGTCGCACGCACCGGAACGGAACGGAATCGGACTGGGTCGCGATCTCCTAGATGAAAAAAAAATAAATAGTTCAGAAATCATAAATGACAACGAAGATTCAAAAATAGATAACGTTAGTTTAAAAACGTGGTTGTAAATAACTCTTCCGTCTATATTTATAATAATAATACAATAATATAATTGTGAATTCATACCCGGTATTACATATTTTTTAGAGTATTATAAAATTACTTATTTTTTTTGGAAAACTTTAACTTCCCCTCCTCCACAAACAATTTTAAATACGCCACTGAAGACGCGCACCGGTTTTAGTGCGTAATGTGTGTACGGTTTTGGTTCATCAGTTATCGTGCTTTAACGCGGCTCGAAAACCAATCGTCGAAATCAAGTCTCAAACAATGAACAATGTTCACCACGAGTTCTCATTTCACTCGAACGTTCCTTTACGCGATACGGTGTTGAGCCGGTATCATAAATTTCAAATTACCAACACTCCTTCCCCATCAACCCCTTCCATCGTTAGTAACAATCAACACACACAGGCTGCTATAACAGCAAATTTCCGTTGATTTTCACGTCGTTTCAACCCTAAAGACAGTAAAATATCGTTTAAAATTTGAGTAAACGTATCGCGCGCTTCGATCGGCCAACAGTCGTCTGTTAATCAATCCGTATCTTCTACCGATTTCATCGGGTGACCAGTCAGGGCTCGCCGGCCACAGTCGTGTAACACTCGATTCACGGAGCAAAAGCGACAATGCACCGGTGCCGGGAAACGTGCGAGTATAATGTCCCACGCTCGCAATCGGATATTATCCACGGCGGGATGTTTATGGTGCGGACGATTACGGTTCGACAGCCCTCTGCGGAATAACATTGGTTGACTTACTCGTCGGACAGTAACAATACACTCAACGTCGACGAGTGCTACGCTTTGACATACGTAACGTGTATTATAATAACGATGTACACACGCGAACGATCCGTACCAAGTCCTCCCTCTTCCTGCAGGATCGTTGCTGTTCGATTCGAATAATACCGACGTGATAATTATTTCAACAAGACCCGGTGCATATATATATATATATGTTATTTTATATACTTGCACAAATGCGTATCGTTGAGTATTCGCTTTCCTATAACCTATAAATGCACTCACGCAGCTGTCGCGATTATATATATGTAATACTACAGTTATTGCGATACTTGGAAATAATACATCGGTGAGGTTAGCTTCAGCCTTTATGAATGGACAACTTTAAATTACTACAAGGGGCCAGTTTTTAGAAGTTTAAAATCTATAGGGGCGGAAAATCAAAAATACAACCGAGCTTCACAACGTGTGTCGACAAGATGGATGCGACTAAACATAACTTATAAAAAATAACGAGTGTTGGTTTTGGATGTGTCGCGTTCAGAATTAGACGTTTATTAATCGAAGTATATAAATCACAAGTGAGTCAATAGTTTCAAAATATTCTACATCACATTGATTATAGAATTATCGATAAATACGCAATGGTTTCTCAAAATATTATCGAGAAATTTTTATTTTTAATCTCTATATCATAAAATGTTTAAAGGTTACGCGGGTCACCGATTGCCCATTATCTCTGGTTACACATACTGGTTTATATATATATATATTTATAGTGGTCAGATACGTATCCTCGCGACGGCTCAAAAGAATCTGCCACGCCTGGCAAGATATCTAGCGCGTTGTCATCTCTCTTGGTCGAGAGGCTAAGAGCAACTATGGTTTATATTTTTTAGGGGAGGGAACAAAATTATTAAAATAACACAGACCCGCAGAAGCTACGGTCCACATGCCCATTTTACATACAGATAAAATATGTCACTACTCACTACAATAGGTTAAGTTTTAACAGAAAAAAAAGAAGAAGAAAATATAAAAAAAAACCGATTTTGAGAACCAAATATTTATTTTGGATATTCCTAAGTAAAACGAAAGCCATAATACACAGTTTAATAACTTACTAATTATTTTGTGTACTGAGATTGCTTACATTGACGATTGGATTTTATCTCAATTTCAAACACAACATTTTGAAAGTCATATCGGTGACGAGACTAATGACACCGTGAATAATATATGTATACGTGGAGAATATAAACGGATAATGTTAGCCGCAGTATTGTACACAGGTGACCGGACCCCGTTTGGACGCGAGACTCGCATTTTTGTCGTTATTACACGCATGTACGAAGACGAGTGGGAGGAATCGCGGTCGCAAAATAGAGACGAATACACTCCCTAACGTGTGCGTACAGTACTTATAACATCTGTGATTTGGTGCAAGAAGAGCCGATGTCACATCATAATAATATTCAGGAATAAAAACATTAAACTGGCCAATTTTTTACGTTAAAATAACATTTTTAAACTTGATTCAGGAACTCGAAAAATTATGATACTCCGCTGAATCTTTTATTATTTATGGCAAGACTCGTTCTGCATTTGATTACAACAAGATCGGCCCAACAACGTCAATCGCGTCGAAACGTGACTGTTCCTCTGCACCGAACCACAGATGTACAGCATTTGCTCTTCGTTCGTTGTTCGTCGGTATCGTGTTTCCCCCGGAGACGTCGTTCCACGTTCTCCCCGCTGATCCCGGTACAACGTCCCGCTGCAGGACGTGCGCACAATCGGTTTAGCGCGACACCGTACCGCGCGGTGCACGTAACGTATTGAAAACGCGCGGTACCGAGCGTTCGTGGGCACACGGGACCCGAGTACACGATTGGTGTTCGCTGCGGCGCGATCGAACGGTGCGAGAAAGGTCGACGAAACGAAACGCGCCGCGCGTACACACCGTCGGGTCCGGACGCATTGTTCGCGCGCGCCAATACCCGCTGAACACGTACGCCGTCGCGGTAAAATCGAAATAATTGTTCTTCCCCGGCGGCGGAATATTTGTCGTAACCGATGATGGTGGTCCGAGCCGCGCGCGCACTCGGGGACACGTCGATTTGTTAAAAACTCGCTTTATCTGATCGCACACGACCGTCTTCGGAGGTGTTGGGAAGTCGCGCGGCACAAGAGAAAAAAAAAAAAAACCTCGGAATATACACGTTCTCACCTCCTTCCGATGTACACGGCACGCCTAATATGCTCGTGTGGCGAGCGTGTGATTTACGACGACCGTCACAATTTGGGCCTTGGAACGCGTTTCGCAACAATGTGCTCGATGCACAGACGCGCGCGCGTGGCGATGAGCGAGCGCGCGCGCATTCTTGCCGTCCGTTTAATTGGCCATTAAATGTCGCCGGCAAATATTTCACACCGCCGCCGAGACCGATTGTTTTCGCCTCCGCCGCCCACCCGTTTCGTACGCGCACGTCTAGCCGGTGTACGCTCGAACGACGTTTTCTTTTCTCTCTCTTACCGTTGCCCTCGTCGAGTTCGTATTCTCGTTACCGCGCGCCCCGTGTGTTCACTCGCGGTCGCTGCGCGAGTTCGGGTTTTCGCGCGGTGACGAAAACACGTTGTGAACCACGCTCGGATAGAGCTCGTTCGTGCGTCGCACAGGGTGAACACGCGCGAGCGTCCGGATGAATTTCGTTCGATCGTGAGTACAGAATGTGCGACGCGTGTCACGAACAACGTTCACCCTTTCACCGCTGTTCCAGGCTGTTATTAGCTCATCACAAAATCATAATCCGCGCGACAAAAGTACCGACAGCGATCGGCTCGACCTGTTCGGCGAACGATGAAGAACGGATCCCGAACGCTCAAACGCGCACCGTTCACACACGATCGTACACGTGAACATGCATTCGTCACTTTTGTTCGCTCGTGCGTCGACCGAACTCGACCTGCGTCGCCAGTAGTCTCGTTCATCCGTATCGTAACGAATGTTCGCTCGCTGGCGACCGAGAGAGCACGACGACATGCGGGTGATACACCGATAAAAGCGACACGAGCTGTGGCCGCGATACGCGTACACAGGTGCGTGCAGGCGCAGAGTAGTTATTAGGGGGGGGGATTTTATATTGTAGACATATGATGTATAAAATTCAATAATTTTATAAGTATTACCGTGCATTGCTTACCGTAAATATTTCTTATATTTTCTTATACAGTGTTTTTGTAGAAAAAATATAATTTTTATTATTGCTTGACGTGTAATATTATAATTCTTTTTTTTTTTTTTTGGGGGGTGGGGAGAATCGCGACTGGATGCGTGTGCTTTACGTGGGGCGTGATCGTGAAACGTACGGGTGGGCCAGACGGACGGTTTCGGTTCTTCGAAAAAAACGCGCGATCGGACCCGCGGTTCGTATTCGGAACGTTTGTTTTTCTTCCGATCGTCCGAACGCGTTCCTCGGGCGAGGGCGACGGACGTTTTTTTTTCGAGCGAATTAACTCCCTTTGCGACGCTGCGCGTACAACACATGAAATACTGTTGCGGCGGTCATCGTTTGCGCGAAACGTTATCCGTTCGCGAGCCGAGAGGACCGCCGGCGATGACCTTTCGATTGTGTCTCGTCGCCGGTCGTTCGTTTCGTACATGCGTTTTTTCTGTCCGTCTCTCTCCCTCTCCCTCTGTCTATCTCGTCGTCGTTTAAAATATATTATACGTTTTGCGACTCGGGGACACGTCTCTTATTTATATTACTGCGCTGTACACATGTAAGCGGCTTTCTCCGCGACTTTTTCGCCATTGCGTGTATTTTTTTTTCTTTTTTTTCTTTACCTGAAAATATATCAAACCGTGTCTTTCCGACGAAGACACAATAAATCGTGTTGGTTTTTTTATTTA
The DNA here is from genome assembly GCF_003268045.1 of Sipha flava. Lineage (NCBI taxonomy): Eukaryota > Metazoa > Arthropoda > Insecta > Hemiptera > Aphididae > Sipha > Sipha flava. The sequence continues at coordinate 590,551 of NW_020271750.1, forward strand.
ATCTTTTTTTTTTTTACCCACCGCTTATAAATTTCGACAATTAGCACAGCTGCGTGACAGATCGCCGCCGCTGCGGTATCGATCTTAATCCGCGATTCGGCGTTTTAACCATTTTTCTCCGTTTCTCTCTACGTGCGGCACTCGCACGTCACTCGCGCTGCAGTACGCGCAACGACACACGGACTCGGCAGCGGCGGTTTATGCGAATACGAGACCAACGCGACGGGGCTGAACGCATCTCTTCTGCGCGAGTTTTTCTGATCGGCAACGCGTACGAAACGTGTCCGTTCGACTTCGCTGTGCCGTAAACGAAGAGAAGTGTGCGGACAATTTTTTTTTTTCGTTTTTCAAATTAACGTGAAAGAAAAATAACAATCGCTCCTTGTTTCGGCTGAGTCTGTTCACATCGCGGTCGACCGCGAAAAAAACGTGTTTTGAAAAAAAATTAATACACGGTCAACTGCAACACGGAGCGCGATAGAGTGGACTGTGGATGAATAATAAAATTAAAAAAAAATAAAGAGCAACTTTTTTTTTTTTTTTTAAGAAAAAACAATGTATTAGGAAAAGTACCGACTACAATATCACAAAAAAAAACATAATAGAATAATTTAAATTTAAAAGCTATAACAATGGTTTTTTTTTCAATTCCAATTAATTACAAAATAAAATAATATCGCGTACAACTATAAATATAATTATATCGTACAATGTACAAACCGCTAAATATACACTAAAATGGAAAACAATATATATATATATTATGATGCACGAGAAGAGATAGTATATATTAATGTTATTGTTTGATAGTTTTTGTAAAACATAAAACATTTCCGTCTAGTTCGTACGCATACACACGTAACATATATATGCATATATAAGTATATATATTTTTTCAAAAATCGTAGATTACTTCTAAAAACGATAAGATAAAAGAAAAGAAAAGTGAAATAAAAAAATAAAATAAAATAAAAACGTAAATGTCATCGCAAAAACGGCATCACGTCGTACTAGGTATTTGGCAGTTCTCGTGCGAGCAAATAATAATGTATATATACACATAAATATAGTAGAACATGATAAAGTCGTACCCCCCCCCAACCCCAGGCAAATATCGTCCAGTCGTCGCAAACCGAACGCATTCGGATACGCCGGTCCTATACGGATACAGATAATAATCAATTGTTTTATGTACACGTACACAATAATATTATCGGTAAACGTCCGAAACGTGTATCGAGGGGAAAAGGAAATAGTATCGAAAATCTTAAGTAGTCCTCCTCTACAATGCGACCGCAACGCGATCCCACGAGAAAAAAATAACGATTTTCTAAAAAGTCCGAGCGCACATAATGTATGCGCGATAAGTCACACCTAACAACACGTCCCCACCATACCATGACTCCCACGACTACTAAACAATAACAACTTGTCGACACGCCATGTACGTACCATGTTTAATATACGTATACGAATGTGTATATTTTTCGTGATAATTATTATTCAATACGTATATAATTGTTTTTAATTTAAAAAAGTTATTATTCATTTTCGATTATTATTATTTATTAAATAAATTATTATTATTAATATTTTTTATTATTGTCCGCACAATGTTTTATACATGCCGTTTTCTATGCTTAAAAATATCATATATATATATATATATATATATAAATTATATATACTTATACGGGTTTTTCTTTTTAATTTAATATTTATATAATAATTTATGCGTATAATAATATATCACTACGCATTATAATATGTACAACAATAATTTTTTTTTTTTAATATTAGATATATACTATGTACACGAACAACGTTTGATTTTTCTATTACATCTTTGGATTTACGCGCGTGTGTGTGTGTACGCGGGCGCAGTCGAGCCTTAAGAGTTTTAAGCGCGTTCGGCGTGCTGGACGGCCACAACGGATTCGGTGTCGGACGTGGACGATACGGGCGACGGCTCGGCCGCGGCCGCGGCGACCGCGTGCATTTGCTGCTGCTGCTGCTGCTGCTGCTGGTGCAAATGGTGCTGATGGGCGGCTGACGGCTGGAACACTATCGAGGCGCCGCCGCTGCCGAACGTGCGCGCGTGGTACGCGGCGGCCGCCGGGTCCTCGTAGAACGATCGGTACAGCTGTTCGTGTCTCGCGTATCCGGCCGGCAGCGAGG